>NW_027479133.1:0-215500 GCF_051014685.1 Ptiloglossa arizonensis
ATACGTTATACGTTATACGTTATTCGTTATACGTTCTTCGTTACACGTTATACGTTATACGTGATACGTTATGCGTTTTACGTTATACGTTATACGTTATACACTATACGTTATACGTTATACGATATACGTTATACGTTATACGTTATAGGTCATACGTTATACGTTATACGTTTTACGTTATACGTATACGTTATACGTTATACGTTATACGTTATACGTTATACGTTATACGTTATACGTTATACGTTATACGTTATACGTTATACGTTATACGTTATACGTTATACGTTATACGTTATACGTCACACGTCATACGTTATACGTTATACGTTATACGTTATACGTTATACGTTATACGTTATACGTTATACGTTATACGTTGTAAGTTATACGTTATTCGTTCTACGTTCTTCGTTACACGTTATACGTTACACGTTATGCGTTATACGTTATACGTTATACGTTATAAGTTATACGTTATACGTTATACGTTATACGTTATACGTTATACGTTATACGTTATACGTAATACGTTATACGTTATACGTTATACGTTATACGTTATACGTTATACGTTATACGTTATACGTTATACGTTATACGTTATACGTTATACGTTATACGTTATACGTTATACGTGATACGTTATAGGTTATACGTTATACGTTATACGTTATACGTTATACGTTATACGTTATACGTTATACGTTATACGTTATACGTTATACGTTATACGTTATCGTTATACGTTATACGTTATACGTTATACGTTATACGTTATACGTTATACGTTATACGTTATACGTTATACGTTAAACGTTATACGTTATACGTTATACGTTATACGTTATACGTTATACGTTATACGTTATACGTTATACGTTATACGTTATACCCTATACGTTATACGTTATACGTTATACGTTATACGTTATACGTTATACGTTATACGTTATACGTTATACGTTATACGTTATACGTTATAGGTCATACCTTATACGTGATACGTCATACGTTAGACGTTATGCGTTATACGTTATACGTTATACGTTATACGTTATACGTTATACGTTATACGTTATACGTTATACGTTATACGTTATACGTTATACGTTATACGTTATACGTTATACGTTATACGTTATACGTTATACGTTATACGTTATAGGTCATACCTTATACGTGATACGTCATACGTTAGACGTTATGCGTTATACGTTATACGTTATACGTTATACGTTATACGTTATACGTTATACGTTATACGTTATACGTTATACGTTATACGTTATACGTTATACGTTATACGTTATACGTTATACGTTATACCCTATACGTTATACGTTATACGTTATACGTTATACGTTATACGTTATACGTTATACGTTATACGTTATACGTTATACGTTACACGTTATACGTTATACGTTATACGTTATACGTTACACGTTATACGTTATACGTTATACGTTATACGTTATACGTTAGACGTTATACGTTATACGTTATACCCTATACGTTATACGTTATACGTTATACGTTATACGTTATACGTTTATACGTTATACGTTATACGTTATACGTAATACGTTATACGTTATACGTTATACGTTATACGTTATACGTTATACGTTATACGTTATACGTTATACGTTATACGTTATACGTTATACGTTATACTTTATACGTTATACGTTATACGTTATACGTTATACCCTAAACGCTATTCGTTATACGTTATACGTTATACGTTATACGTTATAGGTCATACCTTATACGTGATACGTCATACGTTAGACGTTATGCGTTATACGTTATACGTTATACGTTATACGTTATACGTTATACGTTATACGTTATACGTTATACGTTATACGTTATACGTTATACGTTATACGTTATACGTTATACGTTATACGTTATACGTTATACGTTATACGTTATACGTTATACGTTATACGTTATACGTTATACGTTATACGTGATACGTTATGCGCTTTACGTTATACGTTATACGTTTTTCACTATACGTTATACGTTATACGTTATACGTTATACGTTATACGTTATAGGTCATACCTTATACGTTATACGTTATACGTTATACGTTATACGTTATACGTTATACGTTATACGTTATACGTTATACGTTATACGTTATACGTTATACGTTATACGTTATACGTCACACGTCATACGTTATACGTTATACGTTATACGTTATACGTTATACGTTATACGTTATACGTTATACGTTATACGTTGTAAGTTATACGTTATTCGTTCTACGTTCTTCGTTACACGTTATACGTTACACGTTATGCGTTATACGTTATACGTTATACGTTATAAGTTATACGTTATACGTTATACGTTATACGTTATACGTTATACGTTATACGTTATACGTAATACGTTATACGTTATACGTTATACGTTATACGTTATACGTTATACGTTATACGTTATACGTTATACGTTATACGTTATACGTTATACGTTATACGTTATACGTTATACGTTATACGTGATACGTTATAGGTTATACGTTATACGTTATACGTTATACGTTATACGTTATACGTTATACGTTATACGTTATACGTTATACGTTATCGTTATACGTTATACGTTATACGTTATACGTTATACGTTATACGTTATACGTTATACGTTATACGTTATACGTTAAACGTTATACGTTATACGTTATACGTTATACGTTATACGTTATACGTTATACGTTATACGTTATACGTTATACGTTATACGTTATACGTTATACGTTATACGTTATACCCTATACGTTATACGTTATACGTTATACGTTATACGTTATACGTTATACGTTATACGTTATACGTTATACGTTATACGTTATACGTTATAGGTCATACCTTATACGTGATACGTCATACGTTAGACGTTATGCGTTATACGTTATACGTTATACGTTATACGTTATACGTTATACGTTATACGTTATACGTTATACGTTATACGTTATACGTTATACGTTATACGTTATACGTTATACGTTATACGTTATACGTTATACGTTATACGTTATAGGTCATACCTTATACGTGATACGTCATACGTTAGACGTTATGCGTTATACGTTATACGTTATACGTTATACGTTATACGTTATACGTTATACGTTATACGTTATAGGTCATACCTTATACGTGATACGTCATACGTTAGACGTTATGCGTTATACGTTATACGTTATACGTTATACGTTATACGTTATACGTTATACGTTATACGTTATACGTTATACGTTATACGTTATACGTTATACGTTATACGTTATACGTTATACGTTATACGTTATTCGTTATACGTTCTTCGTTACACGTTATACGTTATACGTGATACGTTATGCGTTTTACGTTATACGTTATACGTTATACACTATACGTTATACGTTATACGATATACGTTATACGTTATACGTTATAGGTCATACGTTATACGTTATACGTTATACGTTATACGTATACGTTATACGTTATACGTTATACGTTATACGTTATACGTTATACGTTATACGTTATACGTTATACGTTATACGTTATACGTTATACGTTATACGTTATACGTTATACGTTATACGTCACACGTCATACGTTATACGTTATACGTTATACGTTATACGTTATACGTTATACGTTATACGTTATACGTTATACGTTGTAAGTTATACGTTATTCGTTCTACGTCTTCGTTACACGTTATACGTTACACGTTATGCGTTATACGTTATACGTTATACGTTATAAGTTATACGTTATACGTTATACGTTATACGTTATACGTTATACGTTATACGTTATACGTAATACGTTATACGTTATACGTTTATACGTTATACGTTATACGTTATACGTTATACGTTATACGTTATACGTTATACGTTATACGTTATACGTTATACGTTATACGTTATACGTGATACGTTATAGTTATACGTTATACGTTATACGTTATACGTTATACGTTATACGTTATACGTTATACGTTATACGTTATACGTTATACGTTATCGTTATACGTTATACGTTATACGTTATACGTTATACGTTATACGTTATACGTTATACGTTATACGTTATACGTTAAACGTTATACGTTATACGTTATACGTTATACGTTATACGTTATACGTTATACGTTATACGTTATACGTTATACGTTATACCCTATACGTTATACGTTATACGTTATACGTTATACGTTATACGTTATACGTTATACGTTATACGTTATACGTTATACGTTATACGTTATAGGTCATACCTTATACGTGATACGTCATACGTTAGACGTTATGCGTTATACGTTATACGTTATACGTTATACGTTATACGTTATACGTTATACGTTATACGTTATACGTTATACGTTATACGTTATACGTTATACGTTATACGTTATACGTTATACGTTATACGTTATACGTTATACGTTATAGGTCATACCTTATACGTGATACGTCATACGTTAGACGTTATGCGTTATACGTTATACGTTATACGTTATACGTTATACGTTATACGTTATACGTTATACGTTATACGTTATACGTTATACGTTATACGTTATACGTTATACGTTATACGTTATACGTTATACCCTATACGTTATACGTTATACGTTATACGTTATACGTTATACGTTATACGTTATACGTTATACGTTATACGTTATACGTTACACGTTATACGTTATACGTTATACGTTATACGTTACACGTTATACGTTATACGTTATACGTTATACGTTATACGTTAGACGTTATACGTTATACGTTATACCCTATACGTTATACGTTATACGTTATACGTTATACGTTATACGTTATACGTTATACGTTATACGTTATACGTAATACGTTATACGTTATACGTTATACGTTATACGTTATACGTTATACGTTATACGTTATACGTTATACGTTATACGTTATACGTTATACGTTATACTTTATACGTTATACGTTATACGTTATACGTTATACCCTAAACGCTATTCGTTATACGTTATACGTTATACGTTATACGTTATAGGTCATACCTTATACGTGATACGTCATACGTTAGACGTTATGCGTTATACGTTATACGTTATACGTTATACGTTATACGTTATACGTTATACGTTATACGTTATACGTTATACGTTATACGTTATACGTTATACGTTATACGTTATACGTTATACGTTATACGTTATACGTTATACGTTATAGGTCATACCTTATACGTGATACGTCATACGTTAGACGTTATGCGTTATACGTTATACGTTATACGTTATACGTTATACGTTATACGTTATCGTTATACGTTATACGTTATACGTTATACGTTATACGTTATACGTTATACGTTATACGTTATACGTTATACGTTATACGTTATACGTTATACGTTATACGTTATACGTTATACGTTATACGTTATACGTTATACGTTATACGTTATACGTTATACGTTATACGTTATACGTTATACGTTATACGTTATACGTTATACGTTATACGTTATACGTTATACGTTATACGTCATACGTTATACGTTATACGTTATACGTTATACGTAATACGTTATCGTTATACGTTATACGTTATACGTTATACGTTATACGTTATACGTTATACGTTATACGTTATACGTTATACGTTATACGTTATACGTTATACCCTATACGTTATACGTTATACGTTATACGTTATACGTTATACGTTATACGTTATACGTTATACGTTATAGGTTATACGTTATACGTTATACGTTATACGTTATACGTTATACGTTATACGTTATACGTTATACGTTATACGTTATACGTTATACGTTATACGTTATACGATATACGTTATACGTTATACGTTATACGTTATACGTTATACGTTATACGTTATACGTTATACGTTATACGTTATACGTTATACGTTATACGTTATACGTTATACGTTACACGTTATACGTTACACGTTATACGTTATACGTTATACGTTATAAGTTATACGTTATACGTCATACGTTATACTTTATACGGTATACGTTATACGTTATACCCTATACGTTATACGTTATACGTTATACGTTATACGTTATACGTTATACGTTATACGTATACTTTATACGGTATACGTTATACGTTATACCCTATACGTTATACGTTATACGTTATACGTTATACGTTATACGTTATACGTTATACGTTATACGTTATAGGTTATACGTTATACGTTATACGTTATACGTTATACGTTATACGTTATACGTTATACGTTATACGTTATACGTTATACGTTATACGTTATACGTTATACGTTATACGTTATACGTTATACGTTATACGTAATATGTTATACGTCATACGTTTTACGTTATACGTTATACGTTATACGTTATACGTTATACGTTGTACGTTATACTTTATACGGTATACGTTATACGTTATACGTTATACGTTATACGTTATACGTTATACGTTATACGTTATACGTTATACGTTATACGTTATACGTTATACGTTATACGTTATACGTTATACGTTATACGTCACACGTCATACGTTATACGTTATACGTTATACGTTATATGTTATACGTTATACGTTGTACGTTATAGGTTATACTATACACGTTGTACGTTATACGTTATACGTTATACGTTATACGTTATACGTTATACGTAATATGTAATACGTCATACGTTTTACGTTATACGTTATACGTTATACGTTATACGTTATACGTTGTACGTTATACTTTATACGGTATACGTTATACGTTATACGTTATACGTTATACGTTATACGTTATACGTTATACGTTATACGTTATACGTTATACGTTATACGTTATACGTTATACGTTATACGTTATACGTTATACGTTATACGTTATACGTTATACCTTATACGTTATACGTTATACGTTATACGTAATATGTAATACGTCATACGTTTTACGTTATACGTTATACGTTATACGTTATACGTTATACGTTGTACGTTATACTTTATACGGTATACGTTATACGTTATACGTTATACGTTATACGTTATACGTTATACGTTATACGTTATACGTTATACGTTATACGTTATACGTTATACGTTATACGTTATACGTTATACGTTATACGTTATACCTTATACGTTATACGTTATATGTTATACGTTATACGTTGTACGTTATAGGTTATACTATACACGTTGTACGTTATACGTTATACGTTATACGTTATACGTTATACGTTCTACGTTATACGTTATACGTTACGTTATACGTTATACGTTATACGTTATACGTTATACGTTATACGTTATACGTTATACGTTATACGTTATACGTTATACGTTATACGTTATACGTTATACGTTATACGTTATACGTTATACCTTATACGTTATACGTTATACGTTATACGTTATACGTTATAGGTTATACGTTATACGTGATACGTCATACGTTATACGTTATACGTTATACGTTATACGTTATACGTTATACGTTATACGTTACACGTTATACGTTATACGTTATACGTTATACGTTATACGTTATACGTTATATGTTATACGTTATACGTTATACTTTATACGGTATACGTTATACGTTATACCCTATACGTTATACGTTATACGTTATACGTTATACGTTATACGTTATACGTTATACGTTATACGTTATACGTTATACGTTATACGTTATACGTTATACGTATACGTTATAGGCTATACGTTATACGTTATACGTTATACGTTATACGTTATACGTTATACGTCACACGTCATACGTTATACGTTATACGTTATACGTTATACGTTATACGTTATACGTTATACGTTGTAAGTTATACGTTATTCGTTCTACGTTCTTCGTTACACGTTATACGTTACACGTTATGCGTTATACGTTATACGTTATACGTTATAAGTAATGCGTTATACGTTATACGTTATACGTTATACGTTATACGTTATACGTTATACGTTATACGTTATACGTTATACGTTATACGTTATACGTTATACGTTATACGTTATACGTTATACGTTATACGTTATCCGTTATACGTTATACGTTATACGTTATACGTTATACGTTATACGTGATACGTTATAGGTTATACGTTATACGTTATACGTTATACGTTATACGTTATACGTTATACGTTATACGTTATACGTTATACGTAATACGTTATCGTTATACGTTATACGTTATACGTTATACGTTATACGTTATACGTTATACGTTATACGTTATACGTTATACGTTATACGTTATACGTTATACGTTATACGTTATACGTTATACGTTACACGTTATACGTTACACGTTATACGTTATACGTTATACGTTATACGTTACACGTTATACGTTATACGTTATATGTTATACGTTATACGTTATACGATATACCCTATACGTTATACGTTATACGTTATACGTTATACGTTATACGTTATACGTTATACGTTATACGTTATACGTTATACGTTATACGTTATACGTTATACGTTATACGTTATACGTTATACGTTATACGTTATACGTTATACGTTATACGTTATACGTTATACGTTATACGTTATACGTTACACGTTATACGTTATACGTTATACTTTATACGTTATACGTTATACGTTATACGTTATACCCTATACGCTATTCGTTATACGTTATACGTTATACGTTATACGTTATAGGTCATACCTTATACGTGATACGTCATACGTTAGACGTTATGCGTTATACGTTATACGTTATACGTTATACGTTATACGTTATACGTTATACGTTATACGTTATACGTTATACGTTATACGTTATACGTTATACGTTATACGTTATACGTTATACGTTATACGTTATACGTTATACGTTATACGTTATACGTTATACGTTATACGTTATACGTTATACGTTATAGGTCATACCTTATACGTGATACGTCATACGTTAGACGTTATGCGTTATACGTTATACGTTATACGTTATACGTTATACGTTATACGTTATACGTTATACGTTATACGTCACACGTCATACGTTATACGTTATACGTTATACGTTATACCCTATACGCTATTCGTTATACGTTATACGTTATACGTTATACGTTATAGGTCATACCTTATACGTGATACGTCATACGTTAGACGTTATGCGTTATACGTTATACGTTATACGTTATACGTTATACGTTATACGTTATACGTTATACGTTATACGTTATACGTTATACGTTATACGTTATACGTTATACGTTATACGTTATACGTTATACGTTATACGTTATACGTTATACGTTATACGTTATACGTTATACGTTATACGTTATACGTTATACGTTATAGGTCATACCTTATACGTGATACGTCATACGTTAGACGTTATGCGTTATACGTTATACGTTATACGTTATACGTTATACGTTATACGTTATACGTTATACGTTATACGTTATACGTTATACGTTATACGTTATACGTTATACGTTATAGGCTATACGTTATACGTTATACGTTATACGTTATAGGTCATACCTTATACGTTATACGTTATACGTTATACGTTATACGTTATACGTTATACGTTATACGTTATACGTTATACGTTATACGTTATACGTTATACGTTATACGTTATACGTTATACGTTATACGTTATACGTTATACTTTATACGTTATACGTTATACGTTATACGTTATACGTTATACGTTATACCCTGTACGCTATTCGTTATACGTTATACGTTATACGTTATACGTTATAGGTCACACCTTATACGTGATACGCCATACGTTAGACGTTATGCGTTATACGTTATACGTTATACGTTATACGTTATACGTTATACGTTATACGTTATACGTTATACGTTATACGTTATACGTTATACGTTATACGTTATACGTTATACGTTATAGGCTATACGTTATACGTTATACGTTATACGTTATAGGTCATACCTTATACGTTATACGTTATACGTTATACGTTATACGTTATACGTTATACGTTATACGTTATACGTTATACGTTATACGTTATACGTTATACGTTATACGTTATACGTTATACGTTATACGTTATACTTTATACGTTATACGTTATACGTTATACGTTATACGTTATACTTTATACGTTATACGTTATACGTTATACGTTATACCCTGTACGCTATTCGTTATACGTTATACGTTATACGTTATACGTTATAGGTCACACCTTATACGTGATACGTCATACGTTAGACGTTATGCGTTATACGTTATACGTTATACGTTATACGTTATACGTTATACGTTATACGTTATACGTTATACGTTATACGTTATACGTTATACGTTATACGTTATACGTTATACGTAATACGTTATGCGTCACACGTCATACGTTATACGTTATACGTTATACGTTATACGTTATACGTTATACGTTATACGTCACACGTCATACGTTATACGTTATACGTTATACGTTATACCCTATACGCTATTCGTTATACGTTATACGTTATACGTTATACGTTATAGGTCATACCTTATACGTGATACGTCATACGTTAGACGTTATGCGTTATACGTTATACGTTATACGTTATACGTTATACGTTATACGTTATACGTTATACGTTATACGTTATACGTTATACGTTATACGTTATACGTTATACGTTATACGTTATACGTTATACGTTATTCGTTATACGTTATACGTTATACGTTATACGTTATAGGTCATACCTTATACGTGATACGTCATACGTTAGACGTTATGCGTTATACGTTATACGTTATACGTTATACGATATACGTTATACGTTATACGTTATACGTTATACGTTATACGTTATACGTTATACGTTATACGTTATAGGCTATACGTTATACGTTATACGTTATACGTTATAGGTCATACCTTATACGTTATACGTTATACGTTATACGTTATACGTTATACGTTATACGTCATACGTTATACGTTATACGTTATACGTTATACGTTATACGTTATACGTTATACGTTATACGTTATACGTTATACGTTATACGTTATACTTTATACGTTATACGTTATACGTTATACGTTATACCCTGTACGCTATTCGTTATACGTTATACGTTATACGTTATACGTTATAGGTCACACCTTATACGTGATACGTCATACGTTAGACGTTATGCGTTATACGTTATACGTTATACGTTATACGTTATACGTTATACGTTATACGTTATACGTTATACGTTATACGTTATACGTTATACGTTATACGTTATACGTTATACGTGATACGTTATAGGTTATACGTTATACGTTATACGTTATACGTTATACGTTATACGTTATACGTTATACGTTATACGTTATACGTTATACGTTATACGTTATACGTAATACGTTCTGCGTCACACGTCATACGTTATACGTTATACGTTATACGTTATACGTTATACGTTATACGTTATACGTCACACGTCATACGTTATACGTTATACGTTATACGTTATACGTTATACGTTATACGTTATACGTTATACGTTGTAAGTTATACGTTATTCGTTCTACGTTCTTCGTTACACGTTATACGTTACACGTTATGCGTTATACGTTATACGTTATACGTTATAAGTTATAAGTTATGCGTTATACGTTATACGTTATACGTTATACGTTATACGTTATACGTTATACGTTATACGTTATACGTTATACGTTATACGTTATACGTTATACGTTATACGTTATACGTTATCCGTTATACGTTATACGTTATACGTTATACGTTATACGTGATACGTTATAGGTTATACGTTATACGTTATACGTTATACGTTATACGTTATACGTTATACGTTATACGTTATACCCTGTACGCTATTCGTTATACGTTATACGTTATACGTTATACGTTATAGGTCACACCTTATACGTGATACGTCATACGTTAGACGTTATGCGTTATACGTTATACGTTATACGTTATACGTTATACGTTATACGTTATACGTTATACGTTATACGTTATACGTTATACGTTATACGTTATACGTTATACGTGATACGTTATAGGTTATACGTTATACGTTATACGTTATACGTTATACGTTATACGTTATACGTTATACGTTATACGTTATACGTTATACGTTATACGTTATACGTTATACGTTATACGTTATACGTTATACGTTATACGTTATACGTTATACGTTATACGTTATACGTTATACGTTATACGTTATACGTAACACGTTATACGTTATACGTTATACTTTATACGTTATACGTTATACGTTATACGTTATACCCTATACGCTATTCGTTATACGTTATACGTTATACGTTATACGTTATAGGTCATACCTTATACGTGATACGTCATACGTTAGACGTTATGCGTTATACGTTATACGTTATACGTTATACGTTATACGTTATACGTTATACGTTATACGTTATACGTTATACGTTATACGTTATACGTTATACGTTATACGTTATACGTTATACGTTATACGTTATACGTTATACGTTATACGTTATACGTTATACGTTATACGTTATACGTTATACGTTATACGTTATACGTTATACGTTATAGGTCATACCTTATACGTGATACGTCATACGTTAGACGTTATGCGTTATACCTTATACGTGATACGTCATACGTTAGACGTTATGCGTTATACGTTATACGTTATACGTTATACGTTATACGTTATACGTTATACGTTATACGTTATACGTTATACGTTATACGTTATACGTTATACGTTATACGTTATACGTTATAGGCTATACGTTATACGTTATACGTTATACGTTATAGGTCATACCTTATACGTTATACGTTATACGTTATACGTTATACGTTATACGTTATACGTTATACGTTATACGTTATAGGCTATACGTTATACGTTATACGTTATACGTTATAGGTCATACCTTATACGTTATACGTTATACGTTATACGTTATACGTTATACGTTATACGTTATACGTTATACGTTATACGTTATACGTTATACGTTATACGTTATACGTTATACGTTATACGTTATACTTTATACGTTATACGTTATACGTTATACGTTATACGTTATACTTTATACGTTATACGTTATACGTTATACGTTATACCCTGTACGCTATTCGTTATACGTTATACGTTATACGTTATACGTTATAGGTCACACCTTATACGTGATACGTCATACGTTAGACGTTATGCGTTATACGTTATACGTTATACGTTATACGTTATACGTTATACGTTATACGTTATACGTTATACGTTATACGTTATACGTTATACGTCATACGTTATACGTTATACGTCACACGTCATACGTTATACGTTATACGTTATACGTTATACCCTATACGCTATTCGTTATACGTTATACGTTATACGTTATACGTTATAGGTCATACCTTATACGTGATACGTCATACGTTAGACGTTATGCGTTATACGTTATACGTTATACGTTATACGTTATACGTTATACGTTATACGTTATACGTTATACGTTATACGTTATACGTTATACGTTATACGTTATACGTTATACGTTATACGTTATACGTTATACGTTATACGTTATACGTTATACGTTATACGTTATACGTTATACGTTATACGTTATACGTTATACGTTATACGTTATAGGTCATACCTTATACGTGATACGTCATACGTTAGACGTTATGCGTTATACGTTATACGTTGTACGTTATACGTTATACGTTATACGTTATACGTTATACGTTATACGTTATACGTTATACGTTATACGTTATACGTTATACGTTATAGGCTATACGTTATACGTTATACGTTATACGTTATAGGTCATACCTTATACGTTATACGTTATACGTTATACGTTATACGTTATACGTTATACGTTATACGTTATACGTTATACGTTATACGTTATACGTTATACGTTATACGTTATACGTTATACGTTATACGTTATAGGTCATACCTTATACGTGATACGTCATACGTTAGACGTTATGCGTTATACGTTATACGTTATACGTTATACGTTATACGTTATACGTTATACGTTACACGTTATACGTTATACGTTATACGTTATACGTTATACGTTATACGTTATACGTTATACGTTATAGGCTATACGTTATACGTTATACGTTATACGTTATAGGTCATACCTTATACGTTATACGTTATACGTTATACGTTATACGTTATACGTTATACGTTATACGTTATACGTTATAGGCTATACGTTATACGTTATACGTTATACGTTATAGGTCATACCTTATACGTTATACGTTATACGTTATACGTTATACGTTATACGTTATACGTTATACGTTATACGTTATACGTTATACGTTATACGTTATACGTTATACGTTATACGTTATACGTTATACGTTATACGTTATACTTTATACGTTATACGTTATACGTTATACGTTATACGTTATACTTTATACGTTATACGTTATACCCTGTACGCTATTCGTTATACGTTATACGTTATACGTTATACGTTATAGGTCACACCTTATACGTGATACGTCATACGTTAGACGTTATGCGTTATACGTTATACGTTATACGTTATACGTTATACGTTATACGTTATACGTTATACGTTATACGTTATACGTTATACGTTATACGTTATACGTTATACGTTATACGTTATACGTTATACGTGATACGTTATAGGTTATACGTTATACGTTATACGTTATACGTTATACGCTATACGTTATACGTTATACGTTATACGTAATACGTTATGCGTCACACGTCATACGTTATACGTTATACGTTATACGTTATACGTTATACGTTATACGTTATACGTCACACGTCATACGTTATACGTTATACGTTATACGTTATACCCTATACGCTATTCGTTATACGTTATACGTTATACGTTATACGTTATAGGTCATACCTTATACGTGATACGTCATACGTTAGACGTTATGCGTTATACGTTATACGTTATACGTTATACGTTATACGTTATACGTTATACGTTATACGTTATACGTTATACGTTATACGTTATACGTTATACGTTATACGTTATACGTTATACGTTATACGTTATACGTTATACGTTATACGTTATACGTTATACGTTATACGTTATACGTTATACGTTATACGTTATACGTTATAGGTCATACCTTATACGTGATACGTCATACGTTAGACGTTATGCGTTATACGTTATACGTTATACGTTATACGTTATACGTTATACGTTATACGTTATACGTTATACGTTATACGTTATACGTTATACGTTATACGTTATACGTTATACGTTATACGTTATACGTTATAGGCTATACGTTATACGTTATACGTTATACGTTATAGGTCATACCTTATACGTTATACGTTATACGTTATACGTTATACGTTATACGTTATACGTTATACGTTATACGTTATACGTTATACGTTATACGTTATACGTTATACGTTATACGTTATACGTTATACTTTATACGTTATACGTTATACGTTATACGTTATACCCTGTACGCTATTCGTTATACGTTATACGTTATACGTTATACGTTATACGTTATACGTCACACGTCATACGTTATACGTTATACGTTATACGTTATACGTTATACGTTATACGTTATACGTTGTAAGTTATACGTTATTCGTTCTACGTTCTTCGTTACACGTTATACGTTACACGTTATGCGTTATACGTTATACGTTATACGTTATAAGTTATAAGTTATGCGTTATACGTTATACGTTATACGTTATACGTTATACGTTATAGGTTATACGTTATACGTTATACGTTATACGTTATCCGTTATCGTTATACGTTATACGTTATACGTTATACGTTATACGTTATACGTTATACGTTATACGTTATACGTTATACGTTATACGTTATACGTTATACGTTATACGTTATACGTTATACGTTATACGTTATCGTTATACGTTATACGTTATACGTTATACGTTATACGTTATACGTTATACGTTATACGTTATACGTTATACGTTATACGTTATACGTTATACGTTATACGTTATACGTTATACGTTATACGTTATACGTTATACGTTATACGTTATACGTTATACGTTATACGTTATACGTTATACGTTATACGTTATACGTTATACGTTATACGTTATACGTTATACGTTATAGGTCATACCTTATACGTGATACGTCATACGTTAGACGTTATGCGTTATACGTTATACGTTGTACGTTATACGTTATACGTTATACGTTATACGTTATACGTTATACGTTATACGTTATACGTTATACGTTATACGTTATAGGCTATACGTTATACGTTATACGTTATACGTTATAGGTCATACCTTATACGTTATACGTTATACGTTATACGTTATACGTTATACGTTATACGTTATACGTTATACGTTATACGTTATACGTTATACGTTATACGTTATACGTTATACGTTATACGTTATACGTTATAGGTCATACCTTATACGTGATACGTCATACGTTAGACGTTATGCGTTATACGTTATACGTTATACGTTATACGTTATACGTTATACGTTATACGTTATACGTTATACGTTATACGTTATACGTTATACGTTATACGTTATACGTTATACGTTATACGTTATAGGCTATACGTTATACGTTATACGTTATACGTTATAGGTCATACCTTATACGTTATACGTTATACGTTATACGTTATACGTTATACGTTATACGTTATACGTTATACGTTATAGGCTATACGTTATACGTTATACGTTATACGTTATAGGTCATACCTTATACGTTATACGTTATACGTTATACGTTATACGTTATACGTTATACGTTATACGTTATACGTTATACGTTATACGTTATACGTTATACGTTATACGTTATACGTTATACGTTATACGTTATACGTTATACTTTATACGTTATACGTTATACGTTATACGTTATACGTTATACTTTATACGTTATACGTTATACCCTGTACGCTATTCGTTATACGTTATACGTTATACGTTATACGTTATAGGTCACACCTTATACGTGATACGTCATACGTTAGACGTTATGCGTTATACGTTATACGTTATACGTTATACGTTATACGTTATACGTTATACGTTATACGTTATACGTTATACGTTATACGTTATACGTTATACGTTATACGTTATACGTGATACGCAATAGGTTATACGTTATACGTTATACGTTATACGTTATACGTTATACGTTATACGTTATACGTTATACGTTATACGTTATACGTTATACGTTATACGTTATACGTTATACGTTATACGTTATACGTCACACGTCATACGTTATACGTTATACGTTATACGTTATACCCTATACGCTATTCGTTATACGTTATACGTTATACGTTATACGTTATACGTTATACGTTATACGTTATAGGTCATACCTTATACGTGATACGTCATACGTTAGACGTTATGCGTTATACGTTATACGTTATACGTTATACGTTATACGTTATACGTTATACGTTATACGTTATACGTTATACGTTATACGTTATACGTTATACGTTATACGTTATACGTTATACGTTATACGTTATACGTTATACGTTATACGTTATACGTTATACGTTATACGTTATACGTTATACGTTATACGTTATACGTTATACGTTATACGTTATACGTTATAGGTCATACCTTATACGTGATACGTCATACGTTAGACGTTATGCGTTATACGTTATACGTTATACGTTATACGTTATACGTTATACGTTATACGTTATACGTTATACGTTATACGTTATACGTTATACGTTATACGTTATACGTTATACGTTATACGTTATACGTTATACGTTATACGTTATACGTTATACGTTATAGGTCATACCTTATACGTGATACGTCATACGTTAGACGTTATGCGTTATACGTTATACGTTATACGTTATACGTTATACGTTATACGTTATACGTTATACGTTATACGTTATACGTTATACGTTATACGTTATACGTTATACGTTATACGTTATACGTTATACGTTATACGTTATACGTTATACGTCACACGTCATACGTTATACGTTATACGTTATACGTTATACCCTATACGCTATTCGTTATACGTTATACGTTATACGTTATACGTTATAGGTCATACCTTATACGTGATACGTCATACGTTAGACGTTATGCGTTATACGTTATACGTTATACGTTATACGTTATACGTTATACGTTATACGTTATACGTTATACGTTATACGTTATACGTTATACGTTATACGTTATACGTTATACGTTATACGTTATACGTTATACGTTATACGTTATACGTTATACGTTATACGTTATAGGTCATACCTTATACGTGATACGTCATACGTTAGACGTTATGCGTTATACGTTATACGTTATACGTTATACGTTATACGTTATACGTTATACGTTATACGTTATACGTTATACGTTATACGTTATACGTTATACGTTATACGTTATACGTTATACGTTATAGGCTATACGTTATACGTTATACGTTATACGTTATAGGTCATACCTTATACGTTATACGTTATACGTTATACGTTATACGTTATACGTTATACGTTATACGTTATACGTTATACGTTATACGTTATACGTTATACGTTATACGTTATACGTTATACGTTATACTTTATACGTTATACGTTATACGTTATACGTTATACCCTGTACGCTATTCGTTATACGTTATACGTTATACGTTATACGTTATAGGTCACACCTTATACGTGATACGTCATACGTTAGACGTTATGCGTTATACGTTATACGTTATACGTTATACGTTATACGTTATACGTTATACGTTATACGTTATACGTTATACGTTATACGTTATACGTTATACGTTATACGTTATACGTTATACGTTATACGTGATACGTTATAGGTTACACGTTATACGTTATACGTTATACGTTATACGTTATACGTTATACGTTATACGTTATACGTTATACGTTATACGTTATACGTTATACGTTATACGTAATACGTTCTGCGTCACACGTCATACGTTATACGTTATACGTTATACGTTATACGTTATACGTTATACGTTATACGTTATACGTTATACGTTATACGTTATACGTTATACGTGATACGTTATAGGTTACACGTTATACGTTATACGTTATACGTTATACGTTATACGTTATACGTTATACGTTATACGTTATACGTTATACGTTATACGTTATACGTTATACGTAATACGTTCTGCGTCACACGTCATACGTTATACGTTATACGTTATACGTTATACGTCACACGTCATACGTTATACGTTATACGTTATACGTTATACCCTATACGCTATTCGTTATACGTTATACGTTATACGTTATACGTTATAGGTCATACCTTATACGTGATACGTCATACGTTAGACGTTATGCGTTATACGTTATACGTTATACGTTATACGTTATACGTTATACGTTATACGTTATACGTTATACGTTATACGTTATACGTTATACGTTATACGTTATACGTTATACGTTATACGTTATACGTTATACGTTATACGTTATACGTTATACGTTATACGTTATAGGTCATACCTTATACGTGATACGTCATACGTTAGACGTTATGCGTTATACGTTATACGTTATACGTTATACGTTATACGTTATACGTTATACGTTATACGTTATACGTGATACGTTATAGGTTACACGTTATACGTTATACGTTATACGTTATACGTTATACGTTATACGTTATACGTTATACGTTATACGTTATACGTTATACGTTATACGTTATACGTTATACGTTATACGTTATACGTTATACGTTATACGTTATACGTTATACGTTATACGTTATACGTTATACGTTATACGTTATACGTTATACGTTATACGTTATACGTTATACGTTATACGTTATAGGTCATACCTTATACGTGATACGTCATACGTTAGACGTTATGCGTTATACGTTATACGTTATACGTTATACGTTATATGTTATACGTTATACGTTATACGTTATACGTTATACGTTATACGTTATACGTTATACGTTATACGTTATACGTTATACGTTATACGTTATACGTTATACGTTATACGTTATACGTTATAGGTCATACCTTATACGTGATACGTCATACGTTAGACGTTATGCGTTATACGTTATACGTTATACGTTATACGTTATACGTTATACGTTATACGTTATACGTTATACGTTATACGTTATACGTTATACGTTATACGTTATACGTTATACGTTATACGTTATACGTTATACGTTATACGTCACACGTCATACGTTATACGTTATACGTTATACGTTATACCCTATACGCTATTCGTTATACGTTATACGTTATACGTTATACGTTATAGGTCATACCTTATACGTGATACGTCATACGTTAGACGTTATGCGTTATACGTTATACGTTATACGTTATACGTTATACGTTATACGTTATACGTTATACGTTATACGTTATACGTTATACGTTATACGTTATACGTTATCGTTATACGTTATACGTTATACGTTATACGTTATACGTTATACGTTATACGTTATACGTTATACGTTATACGTTATACGTTATACGTTATACGTTATACGTTATACGTTATCGTTATACGTTATACGTTATACGTTATACGTTATACGTTATACGTTATACGTTATACGTTATACGTTATACGTTATACGTTATACGTTATACGTTATACGTTATACGTTATACGTTATACGTTATACGTTATACGTTATACGTTATACGTTATACGTTATACGTTATACGTTATACGTTATACGTTATACGTTATACGTTATACGTTATACGTTATACGTTATACGTTATACGTTATACGTTATACGTCATACGTTATACGTTATACGTTATACGTTATACGTTATACGTAATACGTTATCGTTATACGTTATACGTTATACGTTATACGTTATAAGTTATGCGTTATACGTTATACGTTATACGTTATACGTTATACGTTATAGGTTATACGTTATACGTTATACGTTATACGTTATACGTTATACGTTATACGTTATACGTTATACGTTATACGTTATACGTTATACGTTATCGTTATACGTTATACGTTATACGTTATACGTTATACGTTATACGTTATACGTTATACGTTATACGTTATACGTTATACGTTATACGTTATACGTTATACGTTATACGTTATACGTTATACGTTATACGTAATACGTTCTGCGTTATACGTTATACGTTATACGTTATACGTTATACGTTATACGTTATACGTTATACGTTATACGTTATACGTTATACGTTATACGTTATACGTTATACGTTATACGTGATACGTTATAGGTTATACGTTATACGTTATACGTTATACGTTATACGTTATACGTTATACGTTATACGTTATACGTAATACGTTATGCGTCACACGTCATACGTTATACGTTATACGTTATACGTTATACGTTATACGTTATACGTTATACGTCACACGTCATACGTTATACGTTATACGTTATACGTTATACCCTATACGCTATTCGTTATACGTTATACGTTATACGTTATACGTTATAGGTCGTACCTTATACGTGATACGTCATACGTTAGACGTTATGCGTTATACGTTATACGTTATACGTTATACGTTATACGTTATACGTTATACGTTATACGTTATACGTTATACGTTATACGTTATACGTTATACGTTATACGTTATACGTTATACGTTATACGTTATACGTTATACGTTATACGTTATACGTTATACGTTATACGTTATACGTTATAGGTCATACCTTATACGTGATACGTCATACGTTAGACGTTATGCGTTATACGTTATACGTTATACGTTATACGTTATACGTTATACGTTATACGTTATACGTTATACGTTATACGTTATACGTTATACGTTATACGTTATACGTTATACGTTATACGTTATACGTTATAGGCTATACGTTATACGTTATACGTTATACGTTATAGGTCATACCTTATACGTTATACGTTATACGTTATACGTTATACGTTATACGTTATACGTTATACGTTATACGTTATACGTTATACGTTATACGTTATACGTTATACGTTATACGTTATACGTTATACTTTATACGTTATACGTTATACGTTATACGTTATACCCTGTACGCTATTCGTTATACGTTATACGTTATACGTTATACGTTATAGGTCACACCTTATACGTGATACGTCATACGTTAGACGTTATGCGTTATACGTTATACGTTATACGTTATACGTTATACGTTATACGTTATACGTTATACGTTATACGTTATACGTTATACGTTATACGTTATACGTTATACGTGATACGTTATAGGTTATACGTTATACGTTATACGTTATACGTTATACGTTATACGTTATACGTTATACGTTATACGTTATACGTTATACGTTATACGTTATACGTTATACGTAATACGTTCTGCGTCACACGTCATACGTTATACGTTATACGTTATACGTTATACGTTATACGTTATACGTTATACGTCACACGTCATACGTTATACGTTATACGTTATACGTTATACGTTATACGTTATACGTTATACGTTGTAAGTTATACGTTATTCGTTCTACGTTCTTCGTTACACGTTATACGTTACACGTTATGCGTTATACGTTATACGTTATACGTTATAAGTTATAAGTTATGCGTTATACGTTATACGTTATACGTTATACGTTATACGTTATAGGTTATACGTTATACGTTATACGTTATACGTTATACGTTATACGTTATACGTTATACGTTATACGTTATACGTTATACGTTATACGTTATACGTTATACGTTATACGTTATACGTTATACGTTATACGTTATACGTTATACGTTATACGTTATACGTTATACGTTATACGTTATACGTTATACGTTATACGTTATACGTTATACGTTATACGTTATACGTTATACGTTATAGGTCATACCTTATACGTGATACGTCATACGTTAGACGTTATGCGTTATACGTTATACGTTATACGTTATACGTTATACGTTATACGTTATACGTTATACGTTATACGTTATACGTTATACGTTATACGTTATACGTTATACGTTATACGTTATACGTTATAGGCTATACGTTATACGTTATACGTTATACGTTATAGGTCATACCTTATACGTTATACGTTATACGTTATACGTTATACGTTATACGTTATACGTTATACGTTATACGTTATACGTTATACGTTATACGTTATACGTTATACGTTATACGTTATACGTTATACTTTATACGTTATACGTTATACGTTATACGTTATACCCTGTACGCTATTCGTTATACGTTATACGTTATACGTTATACGTTATAGGTCACACCTTATACGTGATACGTCATACGTTAGACGTTATGCGTTATACGTTATACGTTATACGTTATACGTTATACGTTATACGTTATACGTTATACGTTATACGTTATACGTTATACGTTATACGTTATACGTTATACGTGATACGTTATAGGTTATACGTTATACGTTATACGTTATACGTTATACGTTATACGTTATACGTTATACGTTATACGTTATACGTTATACGTTATACGTTATACGTTATACGTTATACGTTATACGTAATACGTTCTGCGTCACACGTCATACGTTATACGTTATACGTTATACGTTATACGTTATACGTTATACGTTATACGTCACACGTCATACGTTATACGTTATACGTTATACGTTATACGTTATACGTTATACGTTATACGTTGTAAGTTATACGTTATTCGTTCTACGTTCTTCGTTACACGTTATACGTTACACGTTATGCGTTATACGTTATACGTTATACGTTATAAGTTATAAGTTATGCGTTATACGTTATACGTTATACGTTATACGTTATACGTTATAGGTTATACGTTATACGTTATACGTTATACGTTATACGTTATACGTTATACGTTATACGTTATACGTTATACGTTATACGTTATACGTTATACGTTATCGTTATACGTTATACGTTATACGTTATACGTTATACGTTATACGTTATACGTTATACGTTATACGTTATACGTTATACGTTATACGTTATACGTTATACGTTATACGTTATACGTTATACGTTATCGTTATACGTTATACGTCATACGTTATACGTTATACGTTATACGTTATACGTTATACGTTATACGTTATACGTTATAGGCTATACGTTATACGTTATACGTTATACGTTATAGGTCATACCTTATACGTTATACGTTATACGCTATACGTTATACGTTATACGTTATACGTTATACGTTATACGTTATACGTTATACGTTATACGTTATACGTTATACGTTATACGTTATACGTTATAGGTTATACGTTATACGTTATACGTTATACGTTATACGTTATACGTTATACGTTATACGTTATACGTTATACGTTATACGTTATACGTTATCGTTATACGTTATACGTTATACGTTATACGTTATACGTTATACGTTATACGTTATACGTTATACGTTATACGTTATACGTTATACGTTATACGTTATACGTTATACGTTATACGTTATACGTTATACGTTATACGTTATACGTTATACGTTATACGTAATACGTTCTGCGTCACACGTCATACGTTATACGTTATACGTTATACGTTATACGTTATACGTTATACGTTATACGTCACACGTCATACGTTATACGTTATACGTTATACGTTATACGTTATACGTTATACGTTATACGTTGTAAGTTATACGTTATTCGTTCTACGTTCTTCGTTACACGTTATACGTTACACGTTATGCGTTATACGTTATACGTTATACGTTATAAGTTATAAGTTATGCGTTATACGTTATACGTTATACGTTATACGTTATACGTTATAGGTTATACGTTATACGTTATACGTTATACGTTATACGTTATACGTTATACGTTATACGTTATACGTTATACGTTATACGTTATACGTTATCGTTATACGTTATACGTTATACGTTATACGTTATACGTTATACGTTATACGTTATACGTTATACGTTATACGTTATACGTTATACGTTATACGTTATACGTTATACGTTATACGTTATACGTTATCGTTATACGTTATACGTTATACGTTATACGTTATACGTTATACGTTATACGTTATACGTTATACGTTATACGTTATACGTTATACGTTATACGTTATACGTTATACGTTATACGTTATACGTTATACGTTATACGTTATACGTTATACGTTATACGTTATACGTTATACGTTATACGTTATACGTTATACGTTATACGTTATACGTTATACGTTATACGTTATACGTTATACGTTATACGTTATACGTCATACGTTATACGTTATACGTTATACGTTATACGTTATACGTAATACGTTATCGTTATACGTTATACGTTATACGTTATACGTTATACGTTATACGTTATACGTTATACGTTATACGTTATACGTTATACGTTATACGTTATACCCTATACGTTATACGTTATACGTTATACGTTATACGTTATACGTTATACGTTATACGTTATACGTTATAGGTTATACGTTATACGTTATACGTTATACGTTATACGTTATACGTTATACGTTATACGTTATACGTTATACGTTATACGTTATACGTTATACGATATACGTTATACGTTATACGTTATACGTTATACGTTATACGTTATACGTTATACGTTATACGTTATACGTTATCCGTTATACGTTATACGTTATACGTTATACGTTATACGTTATACGTTATACGTTATACGTTATACGTTATACGTTATAGGCTATACGTTATACGTTATACGTTATACGTTATAGGTCATGCCTTATACGTTATACGTTATACGTTATACGTTATACGTTATACGTTATACGTTATACGTTATACGTTATACGTTATACATTATACGTTATACGTTATACGTTATACGTTATACGTTATAGGTCATACCTTATACGTGATACGTCATACGTTAGACGTTATGCGTTATACGTTATACGTTATACGTTATACGTTATACGTTATACGTTATACGTTATACGTTATACGTTATACGTTATACGTTATACGTTATACGTTATACGTTATACGTTATACGTTATACGTTATACGTTATAGGCTATACGTTATACGTTATACGTTATACGTTATAGGTCATACCTTATACGTTATACGTTATACGTTATACGTTATACGTTATACGTTATACGTTATACGTTATACGTTATAGGCTATACGTTATACGTTATACGTTATACGTTATAGGTCATACCTTATACGTTATACGTTATACGTTATACGTTATACGTTATACGTTATACGTTATACGTTATACGTTATACGTTATACGTTATACGTTATACGTTATACGTTATACGTTATACGTTATACGTTATACTTTATACGTTATACGTTATACGTTATACGTTATACGTTATACTTTATACGTTATACGTTATACGTTATACGTTATACCCTGTACGCTATTCGTTATACGTTATACGTTATACGTTATACGTTATAGGTCACACCTTATACGTGATACGTCATACGTTAGACGTTATGCGTTATACGTTATACGTTATACGTTATACGTTATACGTTATACGTTATACGTTATACGTTATACGTTATACGTTATACGTTATACGTTATACGTTATACGTTATACGTGATACGTTATAGGTTATACGTTATACGTTATACGTTATACGTTATACGTTATACGTTATACGTTATACGTTATACGTAATACGTTATGCGTCACACGTCATACGTTATACGTTATACGTTATACGTTATACGTTATACGTTATACGTTATACGTCACACGTCATACGTTATACGTTATACGTTATACGTTATACCCTATACGCTATTCGTTATACGTTATACGTTATACGTTATACGTTATAGGTCGTACCTTATACGTGATACGTCATACGTTAGACGTTATGCGTTATACGTTATACGTTATACGTTATACGTTATACGTTATACGTTATACGTTATACGTTATACGTTATACGTTATACGTTATACGTTATACGTTATACGTTATACGTTATACGTTATACGTTATACGTTATACGTTATACGTTATACGTTATACGTTATACGTTATACGTTATAGGTCATACCTTATACGTGATACGTCATACGTTAGACGTTATGCGTTATACGTTATACGTTATACGTTATACGTTATACGTTATACGTTATACGTTATACGTTATACGTTATACGTTATACGTTATACGTTATACGTTATACGTTATACGTTATACGTTATAGGCTATACGTTATACGTTATACGTTATACGTTATAGGTCATACCTTATACGTTATACGTTATACGTTATACGTTATACGTTATACGTTATACGTTATACGTTATACGTTATACGTTATACGTTATACGTTATACGTTATACGTTATACGTTATACGTTATACTTTATACGTTATACGTTATACGTTATACGTTATACCCTGTACGCTATTCGTTATGCGTTATACGTTATACGTTATACGTTATAGGTCACACCTTATACGTGATACGTCATACGTTAGACGTTATGCGTTATACGTTATACGTTATACGTTATACGTTATACGTTATACGTTATACGTTATACGTTATACGTTATACGTTATACGTTATACGTTATACGTTATACGTGATACGTTATGGGTTATACGTTATACGTTATACGTTATACGTTATACGTTATACGTTATACGTTATACGTTATACGTTATACGTTATACGTTATACGTTATACGTTATACGTAATACGTTCTGCGTCACACGTCATACGTTATACGTTATACGTTATACGTTATACGTTATACGTTATACGTTATACGTCACACGTCATACGTTATACGTTATACGTTATACGTTATACGTTATACGTTATACGTTATACGTTGTAAGTTATACGTTATTCGTTCTACGTTCTTCGTTACACGTTATACGTTACACGTTATGCGTTATACGTTATACGTTATACGTTATAAGTTATAAGTTATGCGTTATACGTTATACGTTATACGTTATACGTTATACGTTATAGGTTATACGTTATACGTTATACGTTATACGTTATACGTTATACGTTATACGTTATACGTTATACGTTATACGTTATACGTTATACGTTATACGTTATCGTTATACGTTATACGTTATACGTTATACGTTATACGTTATACGTTATACGTTATACGTTATACGTTATACGTTATACGTTATACGTTATACGTTATACGTTATACGTTATACGTTATACGTTATACGTTATACGTTATACGTTATACGTTATCGTTATACGTTATACGTCATACGTTATACGTTATACGTTATACGTTATACGTTATACGTTATACGTTATACGTTATAGGCTATACGTTATACGTTATACGTTATACGTTATAGGTCATACCTTATACGTTATACGTTATACGCTATACGTTATACGTTATACGTTATACGTTATACGTTATACGTTATACGTTATACGTTATACGTTATACGTTATACGTTATACGTTATACGTTATACGTTATAGGTTATACGTTATACGTTATACGTTATACGTTATACGTTATACGTTATACGTTATACGTTATACGTTATACGTTATACGTTATACGTTATACGTTATCGTTATACGTTATACGTTATACGTTATACGTTATACGTTATACGTTATACGTTATACGTTATACGTTATACGTTATACGTTATACGTTATACGTTATACGTTATACGTTATACGTTATACGTTATCGTTATACGTTATACGTCATACGTTATACGTTATACGTTATACGTTATACGTTATACGTTATACGTTATACGTTATGCGTTATACGTTATACGTTATACGTTATACGTTATACGTTATACGTTATACGTTATACGTTATACGTTATACGTTATACGTTATACGTTATACGTTATACGTTATACGTGATACGTTATAGGTTACACGTTATACGTTATACGTTATACGTTATACGTTATACGTTATACGTTATACGTTATACGTTATACGTTATACGTTATACGTTATACGTTATACGTTATACGTAATACGTTCTGCGTCACACGTCATACGTTATACGTTATACGTTATACGTTATACGTTATACGTTATACGTTATACGTCACACGTCATACGTTATACGTTATACGTTATACGTTATACGTTATACGTTATACGTTATACGTTGTAAGTTATACGTTATTCGTTCTACGTTCTTCGTTACACGTTATACGTTACACGTTATGCGTTATACGTTATACGTTATACGTTATAAGTTATAAGTTATGCGTTATACGTTATACGTTATACGTTATACGTTATACGTTATAGGTTATACGTTATACGTTATACGTTATACGTTATACGTTATACGTTATACGTTATACGTTATACGTTATACGTTATACGTTATACGTTATACGTTATCGTTATACGTTATACGTTATACGTTATACGTTATACGTTATACGTTATACGTTATACGTTATACGTTATACGTTATACGTTATACGTTATACGTTATACGTTATACGTTATACGTTATACGTTATCGTTATACGTTATACGTTATACGTTATACGTTATACGTTATACGTTATACGTTATACGTTATACGTTATACGTTATACGTTATACGTTATACGTTATACGTTATACGTTATACGTTATACGTTATACGTTATAGGTTATACGTTATACGTTATACGTTATACGTTATACGTTATACGTTATACGTTATACGTTATACGTTATACGTTATACGTTATACGTTATACGTTATACGTTATACGTCATACGTTATACGTTATACGTTATACGTTATACGTTATACGTAATACGTTATCGTTATACGTTATACGTTATACGTTATACGTTATACGTTATACGTTATACGTTATACGTTATACGTTATACGTTATACGTTATACGTTATACCCTATACGTTATACGTTATACGTTATACGTTATACGTTATACGTTATACGTTATACGTTATACGTTATAGGTTATACGTTATACGTTATACGTTATACGTTATACGTTATACGTTATACGTTATACGTTATACGTTATACGTTATACGTTATACGTTATACGATATACGTTATACGTTATACGTTATACGTTATACGTTATACGTTATACGTTATACGTTATACGTTATACGTTATCCGTTATACGTTATACGTTATACGTTATACGTTATACGTTATACGTTATACGTTATACGTTATACGTTATACGTTATAGGCTATACGTTATACGTTATACGTTATACGTTATAGGTCATACCTTATACGTTATACGTTATACGTTATACGTTATACGTTATACGTTATACGTTATACGTTATACGTTATACGTTATACATTATACGTTATACGTTATACGTTATACGTTATACGTTATAGGTCATACCTTATACGTGATACGTCATACGTTAGACGTTATGCGTTATACGTTATACGTTATACGTTATACGTTATACGTTATACGTTATACGTTATACGTTATACGTTATACGTTATACGTTATACGTTATACGTTATACGTTATACGTTATACGTTATACGTTATACGTTATAGGCTATACGTTATACGTTATACGTTATACGTTATAGGTCATACCTTAAACGTTATACGTTATACGTTATACGTTATACGTTATACGTTATACGTTATACGTTATACGTTATAGGCTATACGTTATACGTTATACGTTATACGTTATAGGTCATACCTTATACGTTATACGTTATACGTTATACGTTATACGTTATACGTTATACGTTATACGTTATACGTTATACGTTATACGTTATACGTTATACGTTATACGTTATACGTTATACGTTATACGTTATACTTTATACGTTATACGTTATACGTTATACGTTATACGTTATACTTTATACGTTATACGTTATACGTTATACGTTATACCCTGTACGCTATTCGTTATACGTTATACGTTATACGTTATACGTTATAGGTCACACCTTATACGTGATACGTCATACGTTAGACGTTATGCGTTATACGTTATACGTTATACGTTATACGTTATACGTTATACGTTATACGTTATACGTTATACGTTATACGTTATACGTTATACGTTATACGTTATACGTTATACGTGATACGTTATAGGTTATACGTTATACGTTATACGTTATACGTTATACGTTATACGTTATACGTTATACGTTATACGTAATACGTTATGCGTCACACGTCATACGTTATACGTTATACGTTATACGTTATACGTTATACGTTATACGTTATACGTCACACGTCATACGTTATACGTTATACGTTATACGTTATACCCTATACGCTATTCGTTATACGTTATACGTTATACGTTATACGTTATAGGTCGTACCTTATACGTGATACGTCATACGTTAGACGTTATGCGTTATACGTTATACGTTATACGTTATACGTTATACGTTATACGTTATACGTTATACGTTATACGTTATACGTTATACGTTATACGTTATACGTTATACGTTATACGTTATACGTTATACGTTATACGTTATACGTTATACGTTATACGTTATACGTTATACGTTATACGTTATAGGTCATACCTTATACGTGATACGTCATACGTTAGACGTTATGCGTTATACGTTATACGTTATACGTTATACGTTATACGTTATACGTTATACGTTATACGTTATACGTTATACGTTATACGTTATACGTTATACGTTATACGTTATACGTTATACGTTATAGGCTATACGTTATACGTTATACGTTATACGTTATAGGTCATACCTTATACGTTATACGTTATACGTTATACGTTATACGTTATACGTTATACGTTATACGTTATACGTTATACGTTATACGTTATACGTTATACGTTATACGTTATACGTTATACGTTATACTTTATACGTTATACGTTATACGTTATACGTTATACCCTGTACGCTATTCGTTATACGTTATACGTTATACGTTATACGTTATAGGTCACACCTTATACGTGATACGTCATACGTTAGACGTTATGCGTTATACGTTATACGATATACGTTATACGTTATACGTTATACGTTATACGTTATACGTTATACGTTATACGTTATACGTTATACGTTATACGTTATACGTTATACGTGATACGTTATAGGTTATACGTTATACGTTATACGTTATACGTTATACGTTATACGTTATACGTTATACGTTATACGTTATACGTTATACGTTATACGTTATACGTTATACGTAATACGTTCTGCGTCACACGTCATACGTTATACGTTATACGTTAAACGTTATACGTTATACGTTATACGTTATACGTCACACGTCATACGTTATACGTTATACGTTATACGTTATACGTTATACGTTATACGTTATACGTTGTAAGTTATACGTTATTCGTTCTACGTTCTTCGTTACACGTTATACGTTACACGTTATGCGTTATACGTTATACGTTATACGTTATAAGTTATAAGTTATGCGTTATACGTTATACGTTATACGTTATACGTTATACGTTATAGGTTATACGTTATACGTTATACGTTATACGTTATACGTTATACGTTATACGTTATACGTTATACGTTATACGTTATACGTTATACGTTATACGTTATCGTTATACGTTATACGTTATACGTTATACGTTATACGTTATACGTTATACGTTATACGTTATACGTTATACGTTATACGTTATACGTTATACGTTATACGTTATCGTTATACGTTATACGTCATACGTTATACGTTATACGTTATACGTTATACGTTATACGTTATACGTTATACGTTATAGGCTATACGTTATACGTTATACGTTATACGTTATAGGTCATACCTTATACGTTATACGTTATACGTTATACGTTATACGTTATACGTTATACGTTATACGTTATACGTTATACGTTATACGTTATACGTTATACGTTATACGTTATACGTTATACGTTATACGTTATACTTTATACGTTATACGTTATACGTTATACGTTATACCCTGTACGCTATTCGTTATACGTTATACGTTATACGTTATACGTTATAGGTCACACCTTATACGTGATACGTCATACGTTAGACGTTATGCGTTATACGTTATACGTTATACGTTATACGTTATACGTTATACGTTATACGTTATACGTTATACGTTATACGTTATACGTTATACGTTATACGTTATACGTGATACGTTATAGGTTATACGTTATACGTTATACGTTATACGTTATACGTTATACGTTATACGTTATACGTTATACGTTATACGTTATACGTTATACGTAATACGTTCTGCGTCACACGTCATACGTTATACGTTATACGTTATACGTTATACGTTATACGTTATACGTTATACGTCACACGTCATACGTTATACGTTATACGTTATACGTTATACGTTATACGTTATACGTTATACGTTGTAAGTTATACGTTATTCGTTCTACGTTCTTCGTTACACGTTATACGTTACACGTTATGCGTTATACGTTATACGTTATACGTTATAAGTTATAAGTTATGCGTTATACGTTATACGTTATACGTTATACGTTATACGTTATAGGTTATACGTTATACGTTATACGTTATACGTTATACGTTATACGTTATACGTTATACGTTATACGTTATACGTTATACGTTATACGTTATACGTTATCGTTATACGTTATACGTTATACGTTATACGTTATACGTTATACGTTATACGTTATACGTTATACGTTATACGTTATACGTTATACGTTATACGTTATACGTTATACGTTATACGTTATACGTTATCGTTATACGTTATACGTCATACGTTATACGTTATACGTTATACGTTATACGTTATACGTTATACGTTATACGTTATACGTTATACGTTATACGTTATACGTTATACGTTATACGTTATACGTTATACGTTATACGTTATACGTTATACGTTATACGTTATACGTTATACGTTATACGTTATACGTTATACGTTATACGTTATACGTTATACGTTATACGTTATACGTTATACGTTATACGTTATACGTTATACGTTATACGTTATACGTTATACGTCATACGTTATACGTTATACGTTATACGTTATACGTAATACGTTATCGTTATACGTTATACGTTATACGTTATACGTTATACGTTATACGTTATACGTTATACGTTATACGTTATACGTTATACGTTATACGTTATACCCTATACGTTATACGTTATACGTTATACGTTATACGTTATACGTTATACGTTATACGTTATACGTTATAGGTTATACGTTATACGTTATACGTTATACGTTATACGTTATACGTTATACGTTATACGTTATACGTTATACGTTATACGTTATACGTTATACGATATACGTTATACGTTATACGTTATACGTTATACGTTATACGTTATACGTTATACGTTATACGTTATACGTTATCCGTTATACGTTATACGTTATACGTTATACGTTATACGTTATACGTTATACGTTATACGTTATACGTTATACGTTATACGTTATACGTTATAAGTTATACGTTATACGTCATACGTTATACTTTATACGGTATACGTTATACGTTATACCCTATACGTTATACGTTATACGTTATACGTTATACGTTATACGTTATACGTTATACGTTATACTTTATACGGTATACGTTATACGTTATACCCTATACGTTATACGTTATACGTTATACGTTATACGTTATACGTTATACGTTATACGTTATACGTTATAGGTTATACGTTATACGTTATACGTTATACGTTATACGTTATACGTTATACGTTATACGTTATACGTTATACGTTATACGTTATACGATATACGTTATACGTTATACGTTATACGTTATACGTTATACGTTATACGTTATACGTTATACGTTATACGTTATACGTTATACGTTATACGTTATACGTTATACGTTATACGTTATACGTTATACGTTATACGTTATACGTTACACGTTATACGTTACACGTTATACGTTATACGTTATACGTTATACGTTACACGTTATACGTTATACGTTATACGTTATACGTTATACGTTATACGTTATACGATATACCCTATACGTTATACGTCATACGTTATACGTTATACGTTATACGTTATACGTTATACGTTATACGTTATACGTTATACGTTATACGTTATACGTTATACGTTATACGTTATACGTTATACGTTATACGTTATACGTTATACGTTATACGTTATACGTTATACGTTATACGTTATACGTTACACGTTATACGTTATACGTTATACTTTAAACGTTATACGTTATACGTTATACGTTATACCCTATACGCTATTCGTTATACGTTATACGTTATACGTTATACGTTATAGGTCATACCTTATACGTGATACGTCATACGTTAGACGTTATGCGTTATACGTTATACGTTATACGTTATACGTTATACGTTATACGTTATACGTTATACGTTATACGTTATACGTTATACGTTATACGTTATACGTTATACGTTATACGTTATACGTTATACGTTATACGTTATACGTTATACGTTATACGTTATACGTTATACGTTATACGTTATACGTTATACGTTATAGGTCATACCTTATACGTGATACGTCATACGTTAGACGTTATGCGTTATACGTTATACGTTGTACGTTATACGTTATACGTTATACGTTATACGTTATACGTTATACGTTATACGTTATACGTTATACGTTATACGTTATAGGCTATACGTTATACGTTATACGTTATACGTTATAGGTCATACCTTATACGTTATACGTTATACGTTATAAGTTATACGTTATACGTTATACGTTATACGTTATACGTTATACGTTATACGTTATACGTTATACGTTATACGTTATACGTTATACGTTATACGTTATACGTTATACGTTATACGTTATACTTTATACGTTATACGTTATGCGTTATACGTTATACCCTGTACGCTATTCGTTATACGTTATACGTTATACGTTATACGTTATAGGTCACACCTTATACGTGATACGTCATACGTTAGACGTTATGCGTTATACGTTATACGTTATACGTTATACGTTATACGTTATACGTTATACGTTATACGTTATACGTTATACGTTATACGTTATACGTTATACGTTATACGTTATACGTTATAGGTTATACGTTATACGTTATACGTTATACGTTATACGTTATACGTTATACGTTATACGTTATACGTAATACGTTATGCGTCACACGTCATACGTTATACGTTATACGTTATACGTTATACGTTATACGTTATACGTTATACGTCACACGTCATACGTTATACGTTATACGTTATACGTTATACCCTATACGCTATTCGTTATACGTTATACGTTATACGTTATACGTTATAGGTCATACCTTATACGTGATACGTCATACGTTAGACGTTATGCGTTATACGTTATACGTTATACGTTATACGTTATACGTTATACGTTATACGTTATACGTTATACGTTATACGTTATACGTTATACGTTATACGTTATACGTTATACGTTATACGTTATACGTTATACGTTATACGTTATACGTTATACGTTATACGTTATACGTTATAGGTCATACCTTATACGTGATACGTCATACGTTAGACGTTATGCGTTATACGTTATACGTTATACGTTATACGTTATACGTTATACGTTATACGTTATACGTTATACGTTATACGTTATACGTTATACGTTATACGTTATACGTTATAGGCTATACGTTATACGTTATACGTTATACGTTATAGGTCATACCTTATACGTTATACGTTATACGTTATACGTTATACGTTATACGTTATACGTTATACGTTATACGTTATACGTTATACGTTATACGTTATACGTTATACGCTATACGTTATACGTTATACTTTATACGTTATACGTTATACGTTATACGTTATACCCTGTACGCTATTCGTTATACGTTATACGTTATACGTTATACGTTATAGGTCACACCTTATACGTGATACGTCATACGTTAGACGTTATGCGTTATACGTTATACGTTATACGTTATACGTTATACGTTATACGTTATACGTTATACGTTATACGTTATACGTTATACGTTATACGTTATACGTTATACGTGATACGTTATAGGTTATACGTTATACGTTATACGTTATACGTTATACGTTATACGTTATACGTTATACGTTATACGTTATACGTAATACGTTATGCGTCACACGTCATACGTTATACGTTATACGTTATACGTTATACGTTATACGTTATACGTTATACGTCACACGTCATACGTTATACGTTATACGTTATACGTTATACGTTATACGTTATACGTTATACGTTGTAAGTTATACGTTATTCGTTCTACGTTCTTCGTTACACGTTATACGTTACACGTTATGCGTTATACGTTATACGTTATACGTTATAAGTTATAAGTTATGCGTTATACGTTATACGTTATACGTTATACGTTATACGTTATACGTTATACGTTATACGTTATACGTTATACGTTATACGTTATACGTTATACGTTATACGTTATACGTTATACGTTATCCGTTATACGTTATACGTTATACGTTATACGTTATACGTGATACGTTATAGGTTATACGTTATACGTTATACGTTATACGTTATACGTTATACGTTATACGTTATACGTTATACGTTATACGTTATACGTTATCGTTATACGTTATACGTTATACGTTATACGTTATACGTTATACGTTATACGTTATACGTTATACGTTATACGTTATATGTTATACGTTATACGTTATACGTTATACGTTATACGTTATGCGTCACACGTCATACGTTATACGTTATACGTTATACGTTATACGTTATACGTTATACGTTATACGTCACACGTCATACGTTATACGTTATACGTTATACGTTATACGTTATACGTTATACGTTATACGTTGTAAGTTATACGTTATTCGTTCTACGTTCTTCGTTACACGTTATACGTTACACGTTATGCGTTATACGTTATACGTTATACGTTATACGTTATACGTTATACGTTATACGTTATACGTTATAGGTCATACCTTATACGTGATACGTCATACGTTAGACGTTATGCGTTATACGTTATACGTTATACGTTATACGTTATACGTTATACGTTATACGTTATACGTTATACGTTATACGTTATACGTTATACGTTATACGTTATACGTTATACGTTATACGTTATAGGCTATACGTTATACGTTATACGTTATACGTTATAGGTCATACCTTATACGTTATACGTTATACGTTATACGTTATACGTTATACGTTATACGTTATACGTTATACGTTATACGTTATACGTTATACGTTATACGTTATACGTTATACGTTATACGTTATACTTTATACGTTATACGTTATACGTTATACGTTATAACCTGTACGCTATTCGTTATACGTTATACGTTATACGTTATACGTTATAGGTCACACCTTATACGTGATACGTCATACGTTAGACGTTATGCGTTATACGTTATACGTTATACGTTATACGTTATACGTTATACGTTATACGTTATACGTTATACGTTATACGTTATACGTTATACGTTATACGTTATACGTTATACGTGATACGTTATAGGTTACACGTTATACGTTATACGTTATACGTTATACGTTATACGTTATACGTTATACGTTATACGTTATACGTTATACGTTATACGTTATACGTTATACGTAATACGTTCTGCGTCACACGTCATACGTTATACGTTATACGTTAAACGTTATACGTTATACGTTATACGTTATACGTCACACGTCATACGTTATACGTTATACGTTATACGTTATACGTTATACGTTATACGTTATACGTTGTAAGTTATACGTTATTCGTTCTACGTTCTTCGTTACACGTTATACGTTACACGTTATGCGTTATACGTTATACGTTATACGTTATAAGTTATAAGTTATGCGTTATACGTTATACGTTATACGTTATACGTTATACGTTATAGGTTATACGTTATACGTTATACGTTATACGTTATACGTTATACGTTATACGTTATACGTTATACGTTATACGTTATACGTTATACGTTATACGTTATCGTTATACGTTATACGTTATACGTTATACGTTATACGTTATACGTTATACGTTATACGTTATACGTTATACGTTATACGTTATACGTTATACGTTATACGTTATCGTTATACGTTATACGTCATACGTTATACGTTATACGTTATACGTTATACGTTATACGTTATACGTTATACGTTATAGGCTATACGTTATACGTTATACGTTATACGTTATAGGTCATACCTTATACGTTATACGTTATACGTTATACGTTATACGTTATACGTTATACGTTATACGTTATACGTTATACGTTATACGTTATACGTTATACGTTATACGTTATACGTTATACGTTATACGTTATACTTTATACGTTATACGTTATACGTTATACGTTATACCCTGTACGCTATTCGTTATACGTTATACGTTATACGTTATACGTTATAGGTCACACCTTATACGTGATACGTCATACGTTAGACGTTATGCGTTATACGTTATACGTTATACGTTATACGTTATACGTTATACGTTATACGTTATACGTTATACGTTATACGTTATACGTTATACGTTATACGTTATACGTTATACGTGATACGTTATAGGTTATACGTTATACGTTATACGTTATACGTTATACGTTATACGTTATACGTTATACGTTATACGTTATACGTTATACGTTATACGTAATACGTTCTGCGTCACACGTCATACGTTATACGTTATACGTTATACGTTATACGTTATACGTTATACGTTATACGTCACACGTCATACGTTATACGTTATACGTTATACGTTATACGTTATACGTTATACGTTATACGTTGTAAGTTATACGTTATTCGTTCTACGTTCTTCGTTACACGTTATACGTTACACGTTATGCGTTATACGTTATACGTTATACGTTATAAGTTATAAGTTATGCGTTATACGTTATACGTTATACGTTATACGTTATACGTTATAGGTTATACGTTATACGTTATACGTTATACGTTATACGTTATACGTTATACGTTATACGTTATACGTTATACGTTATACGTTATACGTTATACGTTATCGTTATACGTTATACGTTATACGTTATACGTTATACGTTATACGTTATACGTTATACGTTATACGTTATACGTTATACGTTATACGTTATACGTTATACGTTATACGTTATACGTTATACGTTATCGTTATACGTTATACGTCATACGTTATACGTTATACGTTATACGTTATACGTTATACGTTATACGTTATACGTTATACGTTATACGTTATACGTTATACGTTATACGTTATACGTTATACGTTATACGTTATACGTTATACGTTATACGTTATACGTTATACGTTATACGTTATACGTTATACGTTATACGTTATACGTTATACGTTATACGTTATACGTTATACGTTATACGTTATACGTTATACGTTATACGTTATACGTTATACGTCATACGTTATACGTTATACGTTATACGTTATACGTAATACGTTATCGTTATACGTTATACGTTATACGTTATACGTTATACGTTATACGTTATACGTTATACGTTATACGTTATACGTTATACGTTATACGTTATACCCTATACGTTATACGTTATACGTTATACGTTATACGTTATACGTTATACGTTATACGTTATACGTTATAGGTTATACGTTATACGTTATACGTTATACGTTATACGTTATACGTTATACGTTATACGTTATACGTTATACGTTATACGTTATACGTTATACGATATACGTTATACGTTATACGTTATACGTTATACGTTATACGTTATACGTTATACGTTATACGTTATACGTTATCCGTTATACGTTATACGTTATACGTTATACGTTATACGTTATACGTTATACGTTATACGTTATACGTTATACGTTATACGTTATACGTTATACGTTATAAGTTATACGTTATACGTCATACGTTATACTTTATACGGTATACGTTATACGTTATACCCTATACGTTATACGTTATACGTTATACGTTATACGTTATACGTTATACGTTATACGTTATACTTTATACGGTATACGTTATACGTTATACCCTATACGTTATACGTTATACGTTATACGTTATACGTTATACGTTATACGTTATACGTTATACGTTATAGGTTATACGTTATACGTTATACGTTATACGTTATACGTTATACGTTATACGTTATACGTTATACGTTATACGTTATACGTTATACGATATACGTTATACGTTATACGTTATACGTTATACGTTATACGTTATACGTTATACGTTATACGTTATACGTTATACGTTATACGTTATACGTTATACGTTATACGTTATACGTTATACGTTATACGTTATACGTTATACGTTATACGTTACACGTTATACGTTACACGTTATACGTTATACGTTATACGTTATACGTTACACGTTATACGTTATACGTTATACGTTATACGTTATACGTTATACGTTATACGATATACCCTATACGTTATACGTCATACGTTATACGTTATACGTTATACGTTATACGTTATACGTTATACGTTATACGTTATACGTTATACGTTATACGTTATACGTTATACGTTATACGTTATACGTTATACGTTATACGTTATACGTTATACGTTATACGTTATACGTTATACGTTACACGTTATACGTTATACGTTATACTTTAAACGTTATACGTTATACGTTATACGTTATACCCTATACGCTATTCGTTATACGTTATACGTTATACGTTATACGTTATAGGTCATACCTTATACGTGATACGTCATACGTTAGACGTTATGCGTTATACGTTATACGTTATACGTTATACGTTATACGTTATACGTTATACGTTATACGTTATACGTTATACGTTATACGTTATACGTTATACGTTATACGTTATACGTTATACGTTATACGTTATACGTTATACGTTATACGTTATACGTTATACGTTATACGTTATACGTTATACGTTATACGTTATAGGTCATACCTTATACGTGATACGTCATACGTTAGACGTTATGCGTTATACGTTATACGTTGTACGTTATACGTTATACGTTATACGTTATACGTTATACGTTATACGTTATACGTTATACGTTATACGTTATACGTTATAGGCTATACGTTATACGTTATACGTTATACGTTATAGGTCATACCTTATACGTTATACGTTATACGTTATACGTTATACGTTATACGTTATACGTTATACGTTATACGTTATACGTTATACGTTATACGTTATACGTTATACGTTATACGTTATACGTTATACGTTATACGTTATACTTTATACGTTATACGTTATGCGTTATACGTTATACCCTGTACGCTATTCGTTATACGTTATACGTTATACGTTATACGTTATAGGTCACACCTTATACGTGATACGTCATACGTTAGACGTTATGCGTTATACGTTATACGTTATACGTTATACGTTATACGTTATACGTTATACGTTATACGTTATACGTTATACGTTATACGTTATACGTTATACGTTATACGTTATACGTTATAGGTTATACGTTATACGTTATACGTTATACGTTATACGTTATACGTTATACGTAATACGTTATGCGTCACACGTCATACGTTATACGTTATACGTTATACGTTATACGTTATACGTTATACGTTATACGTCACACGTCATACGTTATACGTTATACGTTATACGTTATAGGTTATACGTTATACGTTATACGTTATACGTTATACGTTATACGTTATACGTTATACGTTATACGTTATACGTTATACGTTATACGTTATAGGTCATACCTTATACGTGATACGTCATACGTTAGACGTTATGCGTTATACGTTATACGTTATACGTTATACGTTATACGTTATACGTTATACGTTATACGTTATACGTTATACGTTATACGTTATACGTTATACGTTATACGTTATAGGCTATACGTTATACGTTATACGTTATACGTTATAGGTCATACCTTATACGTTATACGTTATACGTTATACGTTATACGTTATACGTTATACGTTATACGTTATACGTTATACGTTATACGTTATACGTTATACGTTATACGCTATACGTTATACGTTATACTTTATACGTTATACGTTATACGTTATACGTTATACCCTGTACGCTATTCGTTATACGTTATACGTTATACGTTATACGTTATAGGTCACACCTTATACGTGATACGTCATACGTTAGACGTTATGCGTTATACGTTATACGTTATACGTTATACGTTATACGTTATACGTTATACGTTATACGTTATACGTTATACGTTATACGTTATACGTTATACGTTATACGTGATACGTTATAGGTTATACGTTATACGTTATACGTTATACGTTATACGTTATACGTTATACGTTATACGTTATACGTTATACGTAATACGTTATGCGTCACACGTCATACGTTATACGTTATACGTTATACGTTATACGTTATACGTTATACGTTATACGTCACACGTCATACGTTATACGTTATACGTTATACGTTATACGTTATACGTTATACGTTATACGTTGTAAGTTATACGTTATTCGTTCTACGTTCTTCGTTACACGTTATACGTTACACGTTATGCGTTATACGTTATACGTTATACGTTATAAGTTATAAGTTATGCGTTATACGTTATACGTTATACGTTATACGTTATACGTTATACGTTATACGTTATACGTTATACGTTATACGTTATACGTTATACGTTATACGTTATACGTTATACGTTATACGTTATACGTTATCCGTTATACGTTATACGTTATACGTTATACGTTATACGTGATACGTTATAGGTTATACGTTATACGTTATACGTTATACGTTATACGTTATACGTTATACGTTATACGTTATACGTTATACGTTATACGTTATCGTTATACGTTATACGTTATACGTTATACGTTATACGTTATACGTTATACGTTATACGTTATACGTTATACGTTATATGTTATACGTTATACGTTATACGTTATACGTTATACGTTATGCGTCACACGTCATACGTTATACGTTATACGTTATACGTTATACGTTATACGTTATACGTTATACGTCACACGTCATACGTTATACGTTATACGTTATACGTTATACGTTATACGTTATACGTTATACGTTGTAAGTTATACGTTATTCGTTCTACGTTCTTCGTTACACGTTATACGTTACACGTTATGCGTTATACGTTATACGTTATACGTTATAAGTTATAAGTTATGCGTTATACGTTATACGTTATACGTTATACGTTATACGTTATACGTTATACGTTATACGTTATACGTTATACGTTATACGTTATACGTTATACGTTATACGTTATACGTTATACGTTATACGTTATCCGTTATACGTTATACGTTATACGTTATACGTTATACGTGATACGTTATAGGTTATACGTTATACGTTATACGTTATACGTTATACGTTATACGTTATACGTTATACGTTATACGTTATACGTTATACGTTATCGTTATACGTTATACGTTATACGTTATACGTTATACGTTATACGTTATACGTTATACGTTATACGTTATACGTTATATGTTATACGTTATACGTTATACGTTATACGTTATACGTTATACGTTATACGTTATACGTTATACGTTATACGTTATACGTTATACGTTATACGTTATACGTTATACGTTATACGTTATACGTTATACGTTATACGTTATACGTCATACGTTATACGTTATACGTTATACGTTATACGTAATACGTTATCGTTATACGTTATACGTTATACGTTATACGTTATACGTTATACGTTATACGTTATACGTTATACGTTATACGTTATACGTTATACCCTATACGTTATACGTTATACGTTATACGTTATACGTTATACGTTATACGTTATACGTTATACGTTATACGTTATAGGTTATACGTTATACGTTATACGTTATACGTTATACGTTATACGTTATACGTTATACGTTATACGTTATACGTTATACGTTATACGTTATACGTTATACGATATACGTTATACGTTATACGTTATACGTTATACGTTATACGTTATACGTTATACGTTATACGTTATACGTTATACGTTATACGTTATACGTTATACGTTATACGTTATACGTTATACGTTATACGTTATACGTTATACGTTATACGTTATACGTTATACGTTATAAGTTATACGTTATACGTCATACGTTATACTTTATACGGTATACGTTATACGTTATACCCTATACGTTATACTTTATACGTTATACGTTATACGTTATACGTTATACGTTATACGTTATACTTTATACGGTATACGTTATACGTTATACCCTATACGTTATACGTTATACGTTATACGTTATACGTTATACGTTATACGTTATACGTTATACGTTATAGGTTATACGTTATACGTTATACGTTATACGTTACACGTTATACGTTATACGTTATACGTTATACGTTATACGTTATACGTTATACGTTATACGTTATACGTTATACGTTATACGTAATATGTAATACGTCATACGTTTTACGTTATACGTTATACGTTATACGTTATACGTTATACGTTGTACGTTATACTTTATACGGTATACGTTATACGTTATACGTAATACGTTATGCGTCACACGTCATACGTTATACGTTATACGTTATACGTTATACGTTATACGTTATACGTTATACGTCACACGTCATACGTTATACGTTATACGTTATACGTTATACCCTATACGCTATTCGTTATACGTTATACGTTATACGTTATACGTTATAGGTCATACCTTATACGTGATACGTCATACGTTAGACGTTATGCGTTATACGTTATACGTTATACGTTATACGTTATACGTTATACGTTATACGTTATACGTTATACGTTATACGTTATACGTTATACGTTATACGTTATACGTTATACGTTATACGTTATACGTTATACGTTATACGTTATACGTTATACGTTATACGTTATACGTTATACGTTATACGTTATACGTCATACGTTATACGTTATACGTTATACGTTATACGTAATACGTTATCGTTATACGTTATACGTTATACGTTATACGTTATACGTTATACGTTATACGTTATACGTTATACGTTATACGTTATACGTTATACCCTATACGTTATACGTTATACGTTATACGTTATACGTTATACGTTATACGTTATACGTTATACGTTATACGTTATAGGTTATACGTTATACGTTATACGTTATACGTTATACGTTATACGTTATACGTTATACGTTATACGTTATACGTTATACGTTATACGTTATACGTTATACGATATACGTTATACGTTATACGTTATACGTTATACGTTATACGTTATACGTTATACGTTATACGTTATACGTTATACGTTATACGTTATACGTTATACGTTATACGTTATACGTTATACGTTATACGTTATACGTTATACGTTATACGTTATACGTTATACGTTATAAGTTATACGTTATACGTCATACGTTATACTTTATACGGTATACGTTATACGTTATACCCTATACGTTATACTTTATACGTTATACGTTATACGTTATACGTTATACGTTATACGTTATACTTTATACGGTATACGTTATACGTTATACCCTATACGTTATACGTTATACGTTATACGTTATACGTTATACGTTATACGTTATACGTTATACGTTATACGTTATACGTTATACGTTATACGTTATACGTCATACGTTATACTTTATACGGTATACGTTATACGTTATACCCTATACGTTATACTTTATACGTTATACGTTATACGTTATACCTTATACGTTATACGTTATACTTTATACGGTATACGTTATACGTTATACCCTATACGTTATACTTTATACGTTATACGTTATACGTTATACGTTATACGTTATACGTTATACTTTATACGGTATACGTTATACGTTATACCCTATACGTTATACGTTATACGTTATACGTTATACGTTATACGTTATACGTTATACGTTATACGTTATAGGTTATACGTTATACGTTATACGTTATACGTTACACGTTATACGTTATACGTTATACGTTATACGTTATACGTTATACGTTATACGTTATACGTTATACGTTATACGTTATACGTAATATGTAATACGTCATACGTTTTACGTTATACGTTATACGTTATACGTTATACGTTATACGTTGTACGTTATACTTTATACGGTATACGTTATACGTTATACGTTATACGTTATACGTTATACGTTATACGTTATACGTTATACGTTATACGTCATACGTTATACGTTATACGTTATACGTTATACGTTATACGTTATACCTTATACGTTATACGTTATATGTTATACGTTATACGTTGTACGTTATAGGTTATACTATACACGTTGTACGTTATACGTTATACGTTATACGTTATACGTTATACGTTATACGTTATACGTTATACGTTATACGTTATACGTTATACGTTATACGTTATACGTTATACGTTATACGTTATACGTTATACGTTATACGTTATACGTTATACGTTATACGTTATACGTTATACGTTATACGTTATACGTTATACGTTATACGTTATACGTTATACGTTATACGTTATACGTTATACGTTATACCTTATACGTTATACGTTATACGTTATACGTTATACGTTATACGTTATACTTTATACGGTATACGTTATACGTTATACCCTATACGTTATACGTTATACGTTATACGTTATACGTTATACGTTATACGTTATACGTTATACGTTATACGTTATACGTTTTACGTTATACGTTATACGTTATAGGCTATACGTTATACGTTATACGTTATACGTTATACGTTATACGTTATACGTCACACGTCATACGTTATACGTTATACGTTATACGTTATACGTTATACGTTATACGTTATACGTTGTAAGTTATACGTTATTCGTTCTACGTTCTTCGTTACACGTTATACGTTACACGTTATGCGTTATACGTTATACGTTATACGTTATAAGTTATGCGTTATACGTTATACGTTATACGTTATACGTTATACGTTATACGTTATACGTTATACGTTATACGTTATACGTTATACGTTATACGTTATACGTTATACGTTATACGTTATACGTTATACGTTATACGTTATACGTTATCCGTTATACGTTATACGTTATACGTTATACGTTATACGTTATACGTGATACCCTATACGCTATTCGTTATACGTTATACGTTATACGTTATACGTTATAGGTCATACCTTATACGTGATACGTCATACGTTAGACGTTATGCGTTATACGTTATACGTTATACGTTATACGTTATACGTTATACGTTATACGTTATACGTTATACGTTATACGTTATACGTTATACGTTATACGTTATACGTTATACGTTATACGTTATACGTTATACGTTATACGTTATACGTTATACGTTATACGTTATACGTTATACGTTATACGTTATACGTTATACGTTATACGTTATACGTCACACGTCATACGTTATACGTTATACGTTATACGTTATACGTTATACGTTATACGTTATACGTTATACGTTATACGTTATACGTTATACGTTATACGTTATACGTTATACGTTATACGTTATACGTTATACGTAATACGTTATCGTTATACGTTATACGTTATACGTTATACGTTATACGTTATACGTTATACGTTATACGTTATACGTTATACGTTGTAAGTTATACGTTATTCGTTCTACGTTCTTCGTTCCACGTTATACGTTACACGTTATGCGTTATACGTTATACGTTATACGTTATACGTTATACGTTATACGTTATACGTTATACGTTATACCCTATACGCTATTCGTTATACGTTATACGTTATACGTTATACGTTATAGGTCATACCTTATACGTGATACGTCATACGTTAGACGTTATGCGTTATACGTTATACGTTATACGTTATACGTTATACGTTATACGTTATACGTTATACGTTATACGTTATACGTTATACGTTATACGTTATACGTTATACGTTATACGTTATACGTTATACGTTATACGTTATACGTTATACGTTATACGTTATACGTTATACGTTATACGTCATACCTTATACGTGATACGTCATACGTTAGACGTTATGCGTTATACGTTATACGTTATACGTTATACGTTATACGTTATACGTTATACGTTATACGTTATACGTTATACGTTATACGTTATACGTTATACGTTATACGATATACGTTATACGTTATACGTTATACGTTATACGTTATACGTTACACGTTATACGTTATACGTTATACTTTATACGTTATACGTTATACGTTATACGTTATACCCTATACGCTATTCGTTATACGTTATACGTTATACGTTATACGTTATACGTTATAGGTCATACCTTATACGTGATACGTCATACGTTAGACGTTATGCGTTATACGTTATACGTTATACGTTATACGTTATACGTTATACGTTATACGTTATACGTTATACGTTATACGTTATACGTTATACGTTATACGTTATACGTTATACGTTATACGTTATACGTTATACGTTATAGGTCATACCTTATACGTGATACGTCATACGTTAGACGTTATGCGTTATACGTTATACGTTATACGTTATACGTTATACGTTATACGTTATACGTTATACGTTATACGTTATACGTTATACGTTATACGTTATACGTTATACGTTATACGTTATACGTTATAGGCTATACGTTATACGTTATACGTTATACGTTATAGGTCATACCTTATACGTTATACGTTATACGTTATACTTTATACGTTATACGTTATACGTTATACGTTATACCCTGTACGCTATTCGTTATACGTTATACGTTATACGTTATACGTTATAGGTCACACCTTATACGTGATACGTCATACGTTAGACGTTATGCGTTATACGTTATACGTTATACGTTATACGTTATACGTTATACGTTATACGTTATACGTTATACGTTATACGTTATACGTTATACGTGATACGTTATAGGTTATACGTTATACGTTATACGTTATACGTTATACGTTATACGTTATACGTTATACGTTATACGTAATACGTTATGCGTCACACGTCATACGTTATACGTTATACGTTATACGTTATACGTTATACGTTATACGTTATACGTCACACGTCATACGTTATACGTTATACGTTATACGTTATACGTTGTAAGTTATACGTTATTCGTTCTACGTTCTTCGTTACACGTTATACGTTACACGTTATGCGTTATACGTTATACGTTATACGTTATAAGTTATAAGTTATGCGTTATACGTTATACGTTATACGTTATACGTTATACGTTATACGTTATACGTTATACGTTATACGTTATACGTTATACGTTATACGTTATACGTTATACGTTATACGTTATACGTTATACGTTATCCGTTATACGTTATACGTTATACGTTATACGTTATACGTGATACGTTATAGGTTATACGTTATACGTTATACGTTATACGTTATACGTTATACGTTATACGTTATACGTTATACGTTATACGTTATACGTAATACGTTATCGTTATACGTTATACGTTTACGTTATACGTTATACGTTATACGTTATACGTTATACGTTATACGTTATACGTTATACGTTATACGTTATACGTTATACGTTATACGTTATACGTTATACGTTATACGTTATACGTTATACGTTATACGTTATACGTTATACGTTATACGTTATACGTTATACGTTATACGTTATACGTTATACGTTATACGTTATACGTTATACGTTATACGTTATACGTTATACGTTATACGTTATACGTTATACGTTATACGTTATACGTTATACGTTATACGTTATACGTTATACGTTATACGTTATACGTTATACTTTATACGTTATACGTTATACGTTATACGTTATACCCTGTACGCTATTCGTTATACGTTATACGTTATACGTTATACGTTATAGGTCACACCTTATACGTGATACGTCATACGTTAGACGTTATGCGTTATACGTTATACGTTATACGTTATACGTTATACGTTATACGTTATACGTTATACGTTATACGTTATACGTTATACGTTATACGTTATACGTTATACGTTATACGTTATACGTTATACGTTATACGTGATACGTTATAGGTTATACGTTATACGTTATACGTTATACGTTATACGTTATACGTTATACGTTATACGTTATACGTAATACGTTATACGTCACACGTCATACGTTATACGTTATACGTTATACGTTATACGTTATACGTTATACGTTATACGTTGTAAGTTATACGTTATTCGTTCTACGTTCTTCGTTACACGTCATACGTTACACGTTATGCGTTATACGTTATACGTTATACGTTATAAGTTATGCGCTATACGTTATACGTTATACGTTATACGTTATACGTTATACGTTATACGTTATACGTTATACGTTATACGTTATACGTTATACGTTATACGTTATACGTTATACGTTATACGTTATACGTTATACGTTATACGTTATACGTAATACGTTATCGTTATACGTTATACGTTATACGTTATACGTTATACGTTATACGTTATACGTTATACGTTATACGTTATACGTTATACGTTATACGTTATACGTTATACGTTATACGTTATACGTTATACGTTATACGTTATACGTTATACGTTATACGTCATACCTTATACGTGATACGTCATACGTTAGACGTTATGCGTTATACGTTATACGTTATACGTTATACGTTATACGTTATACGTTATACGTTATACGTTATACGTTATACGTTATACGTTATACGTTATACGTTATAGGCTATACGTTATACGTTATACGTTATACGTTATAGGTCATACGTTATACGTTATACGTTATACGTTATACGTTATACGTTATACGTTATACGTTATACGTTATACGTTATACGTTATACGTTATACGTTATACGTTATACGTTATACGTTATACGTTATACGTTATACGTTATACTTTATACGTTATACGTTATACGTTATACGTTATACCCTGTACGCTATTCGTTATACGTTATACGTTATACGTTATACGTTATAGGTCACACCTTATACGTGATACGTCATACGTTAGACGTTATGCGTTATACGTTATACGTTATACGTTATACGTTATACGTTATACGTTATACGTTATACGTTATACGTTATACGTTATACGTTATACGTTATACGTTATACGTTATACGTTATACGTTATACGTTATACGTGATACGTTATAGGTTATACGTTATACGTTATACGTTATACGTTATACGTTATACGTTATACGTAATACGTTATACGTCACACGTCATACGTTATACGTTATACGTTATACGTTATACGTTATACGTTATACGTTATACGTTGTAAGTTATACGTTATTCGTTCTACGTTCTTCGTTACACGTTATACGTTACACGTTATGCGTTATACGTTATACGTTATACGTTATAAGTTATGCGCTATACGTTATACGTTATACGTTATACGTTATACGTTATACGTTATACGTTATACGTTATACGTTATACGTTATACGTTATACGTTATACGTTATACGTTATACGTTATACGTTATACGTTATACGTTATACGTTATACGTTATACGTTATACGTTATACGTTATACGTTATACGTTATACGTTATACGTTATACGTTATACGTTATACGTTATACGTTATACGTTATACGTTATACGTTATACGTTATACGTAATACGTTATCGTTATACGTTATACGTTATACGTTATACGTTATACGTTATACGTTATACGTTATACGTTATACGTTATACGTTATACGTTATACGTTATACGTTATACGTTATACGTTATACGTTATACGTTATACGTTATACGTTATACGTTATAGGTCATACCTTATACGTGATACGTCATACGTTAGACGTTATGCGTTATACGTTATACGTTATACGTTATACGTTATACGTTATACGTTATACGTTATACGTTATACGTTATACGTTATACGTTATACGTTATACGTTATAGGCTATACGTTATTCGTTCTACGTTCTTCGTTACACGTTATACGTTACACGTTATGCGTTATACGTTATACGTTATACGTTATAAGTTATAAGTTATGCGTTATACGTTATACGTTATACGTGATACGTCATACGTTAGACGTTATGCGTTATACGTTATACGTTATACGTTATACGTTATACGTTATACGTTATACGTTATACGTTATACGTTATACGTTATACGTTATACGTTATACGTTATACGTTATAGGCTATACGTTATACGTTATACGTTATACGTTATAGGTCATACCTTATACGTTATACGTTATACGTTATACTTTATACGTTATACGTTATACGTTATACGTTATACCCTGTACGCTATTCGTTATACGTTATACGTTATACGTTATACGTTATAGGTCACACCTTATACGTGATACGTCATACGTTAGACGTTATGCGTTATACGTTATACGTTATACGTTATACGTTATACGTTATACGTTATACGTTATACGTTATACGTTATACGTTATACGTTATACGTGATACGTTATAGGTTATACGTTATACGTTATACGTTATACGTTATACGTTATACGTTATACGTTATACGTTATACGTAATACGTTATGCGTCACACGTCATACGTTATACGTTATACGTTATACGTTATACGTTATACGTTATACGTTATACGTCACACGTCATACGTTATACGTTATACGTTATACGTTATACGTTGTAAGTTATACGTTATTCGTTCTACGTTCTTCGTTACACGTTATACGTTACACGTTATGCGTTATACGTTATACGTTATACGTTATAAGCTATAAGTTATGCGTTATACGTTATACGTTATACGTTATACGTTATACGTTATACGTTATACGTTATACGTTATACGTTATACGTTATACGTTATACGTTATACGTTATACGTTATACGTTATACGTTATAGGTTATCCGTTATACGTTATACGTTATACGTTATACGTTATACGTGATACGTTATAGGTTATACGTTATACGTTATACGTCATAGGTTATACGTTATACGTTATACGTTATACGTTATACGTTATACGTTATACGTTATACGTTGTACGTTGTAGGTTATACGTTATACGTTATACGTTATACGTTATAAGTTATACGTTATACGTCATAGGTTATACGTTGAACGTTATACGTTATACGTAGTATGTAATGCGTCATACGTTTTACGTTATTCGTTATACGTTATACGTTATACGTTATACGTTATACGTTGTACGTTATACGTTATATGTTATACGTTATACGTTATACGTTATACGTTATACGTTATACGTTATACGTTATACGTTATACGTTATACGTTATACGTTATACGTTATACGTTATACGTTATACGTTATACGTTATACGTTATACGTTATACGTTATACGTTATACGTTATACGTTATACGTTATACGTTATACGTTATACGTTATACGTTATACGTTATACGTTATAGGTTATACGTTATACGTTATACGTTATACGTTATACGTTACAAGTTATACGTTATACGTCATAGGTTATACGTTGAACGTTATACTTTATACGTAGCATGTAATGCGTCATACGTTTTACGTTATTCGTTATACGTTTTTCGTTACAAGTTATACGTTATACGATATACGTTATACGTCATAGGTTATACGTTATACGTTATACGTTATACGTTATACGTTATACATTATGCGTTATACGTTTTACGTTATTCGTTATACGTTATACGTTATACGATATACGTTATACGTTATACGTTATACGTTATACGTTATACGTTATACGTTATACGTTATACGTTATACGTTATACGTTATACGTTATACGTTATACGTTATACGTTATACGTTATACGTTATACGTTATACGTTATACGTTATACGTTATACGTTATACGTTATACGTTATACGTTATACGTTATACGTTATACGTTATACGTTATACGTTATACGTTATACGTTATACGTTATACGTTAAACGTTATACGTTATACGTTATACGTTATACGTTATACGTTATACGTTATACGTTATACGTTATACGTTATACGTTATACGTTATACGTTATACGTTATACGTTATACATTACATGTTATACGTTATACGTTATACGTTATACGTTATACGATATACGTTATACGTTATACGTTATACTTTATAGGTTATACGTTATACGTTATACGTTATACGTTATACGTTATACGTTATACGTTATACATTACATGTTATACGTTATACGTTATACGTTATACGTTATACGTTATACGTTATACATTACATGTTATACGTTATACGTTATACGTTATACGTTATACGTTATACGTTATACGTTATACGTTATACGTTATACGTTATACGTTATACGTTATACGTTATACGTTATACGTTATACGTTATACGTTATACGTTATACGTTATACGTTATACGTTATACGTTATACATTACATGTTATACGTTATACGTTATACGTTATACGATATACGTTATACGTTATACGTTATACTTTATAGGTTATACGTTATACGTTATACGATATACGTTATACGTTATACGTTATACGTTATACGTTATACGTTATACGTTATACGTTATACGTTATACGTTATAGGTTATACGTTATACGTTATACGTTATACGTTATACGTTATACGTTATACGTTATACGTTGTACGTTGTAGGTTATACGTTATACGTTATACGTTATACGTTATAAGTTATACGTTATACGTCATAGGTTATACGTTGAACGTTATACGTTATACGTAGTATGTAATGCGTCATACGTTTTACGTTATTCGTTATACGTTATACGTTATACGTTATACGTTATACGTTGTACGTTATACGTTATATGTTATACGTTATACGTTATACGTTATACGTTATACGTTATACGTTATACGTTATACGTTATACGTTATACGTTATACGTTATACGTTATACGTTATACGTTATACGTTATACGTTATACGTTATACGTTATACGTTATACGTTATACGTTATACGTTATACGTTATACGTTATACGTTATACGTTATACGTTATACGTTATACGTTATAGGTTATACGTTATACGTTATACGTTATACGTTATACGTTACAAGTTATACGTTATACGTCATAGGTTATACGTTGAACGTTATACTTTATACGTAGCATGTAATGCGTCATACGTTTTACGTTATTCGTTATACGTTTTTCGTTACAAGTTATACGTTATACGATATACGTTATACGTCATAGGTTATACGTTATACGTTATACGTTATACGTTATACGTTATACATTATGCGTTATACGTTTTACGTTATTCGTTATACGTTATACGTTATACGATATACGTTATACGTTATACGTTATACGTTATACGTTATACGTTATACGTTATACGTTATACGTTATACGTTATACGTTATACGTTATACGTTATACGTTATACGTTATACGTTATACGTTATACGTTATACGTTATACGTTATACGTTATACGTTATACGTTATACGTTATACGTTATACGTTATACGTTATACGTTATACGTTATACGTTATACGTTATACGTTATACGTTAAACGTTATACGTTATACGTTATACGTTATACGTTATACGTTATACGTTATACGTTATACGTTATACGTTATACGTTATACGTTATACGTTATACGTTATACGTTATACGTTATACGTTATACGTTATACGTTATACATTACATGTTATACGTTATACGTTATACGTTATACGATATACGTTATACGTTATACGTTATACTTTATAGGTTATACGTTATACGTTATACGATATACGTTATACGTTATACGTTATACGTTATACGTTATACGTTATACGTTATACGTTATACGTTATACGTTATAGGTTATACGTTATACGTTATACGTTATACGTTATAAGTTAGACGTTATACGTCATAGGTTATACGTTGAACGTTATACGTTATACGTAGTATGTAATGCGTCTTACGTTTTACGTTATTCGTTTTACGTTATACGTGATACGTTATACGTTATACGTTATACGTTATACGTTAGAAGTTATACGTTATACGTTATACGTTATACGTTATACGTTATACGTTATACGTTATACGTTATACGTTATACGTTATACGTTATACGTTATACGTTATACGTTATACGTTGTACGTTATACGTTGTACGTTATACGTTATACGTTATACGTTATACGTTATACGTTATACGTTATACGTTAGACGTTATTTGTTATACGTTATACGTTATACGTTATACGTTATACGTTATACGTTATACGTCATACGTTATACGTTATACGTTATACGTTATACGTTATACGTAATACGTTATACGTTATACGTTATACGTTACACGTTATACGTTATACGTTATACGTTATACGTTATACGTTACACGTTATACGTTATACGTTATACGTTATACGTTGTACGTTATACGTTATAAGTTGTACGTTATACGATATACGTTATACGTTATTCGTTATACGTACTTCGTTACACGTTATACTTTATACGTTATACGTTATACGTTATACGTCATAGGTTATACGTTATACGTTATACGTTATACGGTATACGGTATACGTTACACGTCATACGTTATACGTTATACGTTATACGTTATACGTTATACGTTATACGTTATACGTTATACGTTATACGTTATACGTTATACGTTATACGTTATACGTTATACGTTATACGTTATACGTTATACGTTATACGTTATACGTTATACGTTATACGTTATACGTTATACGTTATACGTTATACGTTATACGTTCTACGTTATACGTTATACGTTATACGTTATACGTTATAGGTTATACGTTATACGTTATACGTTATACGTTATAAGTTATACGTTATACGTCATAGGTTATACGTTGAACGTTATACGTTATACGTAGTATGTAATGCGTCATACGTTTTACGTTATTCGTTATACGTTATACGTTATACGTTATACGTTATACGTTACACGTCATAGGTTATACGTTATACGTTATACGTTATACGGTATACGGTATACGTTACACGTCATACGTTATACGTTATACGTTATACGTTATACGTTATACGTTATACGTTATACGTTATACGTTATACGTTATACGTTATACGTTATACGTTATACGTTATACGTTATACGTTATACGTTATACGTTCTACGTTATACGTTATACGTTATACGTTATACGTTATAGGTTATACGTTATACGTTATACGTTATACGTTATAAGTTATACGTTATACGTCATAGGTTATACGTTGAACGTTATACGTTATACGTAGTATGTAATGCGTCATACGTTTTACGTTATTCGTTATACGTTATACGTTATACGTTATACGTTATACGTTATACGTTATATGTTATACGTTATACGTTATACGTTATACGTTATACGTTATACGTTATACGTTATACGTTATATGTTATACGTTATACGTTATACGTTATACGTTATACGTTATACGTTATACGTTATACGTTATACGTTATACGTTATACGTTATACGTTATACGTTATACGTTATACGTTATACGTTATACGTTATACGTTATACGTTATACGTTATACGTTATACGTTATACGTTATACGTTATACGTTATACGTTATACGTTATACGTTATACGTTATACGTTATACGTTATAGGTTATACGTTATACGTTATACGTTATACGTTATACGTTATACGTTATATGTTATACGTTATACGTTATACGTTATACGTTATACGTTATACGTTATACGTTATACGTTATATGTTATACGTTATACGTTATACGTTATACGTTATACGTTATACGTTATACGTTATACGTTATACGTTATACGTTATACGTTATACGTTATACGTTATACGTTATACGTTATACGTTATACGTTATACGTTATACGTTATACGTTATACGTTATACGTTATACGTTATACGTTATACGTTATACGTTATACGTTATACGTTATACGTTATACGTTATACGTTATAGGTTATACGTTATACGTTATACGTTATACGTTATACGTTACAAGTTATACGTTATACGTCATAGGTTATACGTTGAACGTTATACTTTATACGTAGCATGTAATGCGTCATACGTTTTACGTTATTCGTTATACGTTTTTCGTTACAAGTTATACGTTATACGATATACGTTATACGTCATAGGTTATACGTTATACGTTATACGTTATACGTTATACGTTATACATTATGCGTTATACGTTTTACGTTATTCGTTATACGTTATACGTTATACGATATACGTTATACGTTATACGTTATACGTTATACGTTATACGTTATACGTTATACGTTATACGTTATACGTTATACGTTATACGTTATACGTTATACGTTATACGTTATACGTTATACGTTATACGTTATACGTTATACGCTATACATTATACGTTATACGTTATACGTTATACGTTATACGTTATACGCTATACGTTATACGTTATACGTTATACATTACATGTTATACGTTATACGTTATACGTTATACGTTATACGTTATACGTTATACGTTATACGTTATACGTTATACGTTATACGTTATACGTTATACGTTATACGTTATACGTTATACGTTATACGTTATACGTTATACGTTATACGTTATACGTTATACGTTATACATTACATGTTATACGTTATACGTTATACGTTATACGATATACGTTATACGTTATACGTTATACTTTATAGGTTATACGTTATACGTTATACGTTATACGTTATACGTTATACGTTATACGTTATACGTTATACGTTATACGTTATACGTTATACGTTATAGGTTATACGTTATACGTTATACGTTATACGTTATAAGTTATACGTTATACGTCATAGGTTATACGTTGAACGTTATACGTTATACGTAGTATGTAATGCGTCTTACGTTTTACGTTATTCGTTTTACGTTATACGTGATACGTTATACGTTATACGTTATACGTTATACGTTAGAAGTTATACGTTATACGTTATACGTTATACGTTATACGTTATACGTTATACGTTATACGTTATACGTTATACGTTATACGTTATACGTTATACGTTATACGTTATACGTTATACGTTGTACGTTATACGTTGTACGTTATACGTTATACGTTATACGTTATACGTTATACGTTAGACGTTATTTGTTATACGTTATACGTTATACGTTATACGTTATACGTTATACGTTATACGTCATACGTTATACGTTATACGTTATACGTTATACGTTATACGTAATACGTTATACGTTATACGTTATACGTTATACGTTATACGTTATACGTTATACGTTATACGTTATACGTTACACGTTATACGTTATACGTTATACGTTATACGTTGTACGTTATACGTTATAAGTTGTACGTTATACGGTATACGTTATACGTTATTCGTTATACGTACTTCGTTACACGTTATACTTTATACGTTATACGTTATACGTTATACGTCATAGGTTATACGTTATACGTTATACGTTATACGGTATACGGTATACGTTACACGTCATACGTTATACGTTATACGTTATACGTTATACGTTATACGTTATACGTTATACGTTATACGTTATACGTTATACGTTATACGTTATACGTTATACGTTATACGTTATACGTTATACGTTATACGTTATACGTTATACGTTATACGTTATACGTTATACGTTATACGTTATACGTTATACGTTATACGTTATACGTTATACGTTATACGTTCTACGTTATACGTTATACGTTATACGTTATACGTTATAGGTTATACGTTATACGTTATACGTTATACGTTATACGTTATACGTTATACGTTATACGTTATACGTTATACGTTATACGTTATAGGTTATACGTTATAAGTTATACGTTATACGTTATACGTTACAAGTTATACGTTATACGTCATAGGTTATACGTTGAACGTTATACTTTATACGTAGCATGTAATGCGTCATACGTTTTACGTTATACTTTATACGTAGCATGTAATGCGTCATACGTTTTACGTTATTCGTTATACGTTTTTCGTTACAAGTTATACGTTATACGATATACGTTATACGTCATAGGTTATACGTTATACGTTATACGTTATACGTTATACGTTATACATTATGCGTTATACGTTTTACGTTATTCGTTATACGTTATACGTTATACGATATACGTTATACGTTATACGTTATACGTTATACGTTATACGTTATACGTTATACGTTATACGTTATACGTTATACGTTATACGTTATACGTTATACGTTATACGTTATACGTTATACGTTATACGTTATACGTTATACGTTATACGTTATACGTTATACGTTATACGTTATACGTTATACGTTATACGTTAAACGTTATACGTTATACGTTATACGTTATACGTTATACGTTATACGTTATACGTTATACGTTATACGTTATACGTTATACGTTATACGTTATACGTTATACGTTATACGTTATACGTTATACGTTATACGTTATACGTTATACGTTATACGCTATACATTATACGTTATACGTTATACGTTATACGTTATACGTTATACGTTATACGTTATACGTTATACGTTATACGTTATACGTTATACATTACATGTTATACGTTATACGTTATACGTTATACGATATACGTTATACGTTATACGTTATACTTTATAGGTTATACGTTATACGTTATACGTTATACGTTATACGTTATACGTTATACGTTATACGTTATACGTTATACGTTATACGTTATACGTTATACGTTATAGGTTATACGTTATACGTTATACGTTATACGTTATAAGTTATACGTTATACGTCATAGGTTATACGTTGAACGTTATACGTTATACGTAGTATGTAATGCGTCTTACGTTTTACGTTATTCGTTTTACGTTATACGTGATACGTTATACGTTATACGTTATACGTTATACGTTAGAAGTTATACGTTATACGTTATACGTTATACGTTATACGTTATACGTTATACGTTATACGTTATACGTTATACGTTATACGTTATACGTTATACGTTATACGTTATACGTTATACGTTATACGTTATACGTTGTACGTTATACCTTGTACGTTATACGTTATACGTTATACGTTATACGTTATACGTTAGACGTCATTTGTTATACGTTATACGTTATACGTTATACGTTATACGTTATACGTTATACGTCATACGTTATACGTTATACGTTATACGTTATACGTTATACGTAATACGTTATACGTTATACGTTATACGTTATACGTTATACGTTATACGTTATACGTTATACGTTATACGTTACACGTTATACGTTATACGTTATACGTTATACGTTGTACGTTATACGTTATAAGTTGTACGTTATACGATATACGTTATACGTTATTCGTTATACGTACTTCGTTACACGTTATACTTTATACGTTATACGTTATACGTTATACGTCATAGGTTATACGTTATACGTTATACGTTATACGGTATACGGTATACGTTACACGTCATACGTTATACGTTATACGTTATACGTTATACGTTATACGTTATACGTTATACGTTATACGTTATACGTTATACGTTATACGTTATACGTTATACGTTATACGTTATACGTTATACGTTATACGTTATACGTTATACGTTATACGTTATACGTTATACGTTATACGTTATACGTTATACGTTCTACGTTATACGTTATACGTTATACGTTATAGGTTATACGTTATACGTTATACGTTATACGTTATACGTTATAAGTTATACGTTATACGTCATAGGTTATACGTTGAACGTTATACGTTATACGTAGTATGTAATGCGTCATACGTTTTACGTTATTCGTTATACGTTATACGTTATACGTTATACGTTATACGTTATACGTTATACGTTATACGTTATACGTTATACGTTATACGTTATACGTTATACGTTATACGTTATACGTTATACGTTATACGTTATACGTTATACGTTATACGTTATACGTTATACGTTATACGTTATACGTTATACGTTATACGTTATACGTTATACGTTATACGTTATACGTTATACGTTATACGTTATACGTTATACGTTATACGTTATACGTTATACGTTATACGTTATACGTTATACGTTATACGTTATACGTTATACGTTATACGTTATACGTTATACGTTATACGTTATACGTTATACGTTATACGTTATACGTTATACGTTATACGTTATACGTTATACGTTATACGTTATACGTTATACTTTATAGGTTATACGTTATACGTTATACGTTATACGTTATACGTTATACGTTATACGTTATACGTTATACGTTATACGTTATACGTTATACGTTATACGTTATACGTTATACGTTATACGTTATACGGTATACGTTATACGTTATACGTTATACGTTATACGTTATACGTTATACGCTATACATTATACGTTATACGTTATACGTTATACGTTATACGTTATACGCTATACGTTATACGTTATACGTTATACATTACATGTTATACGTTATACGTTATACGTTATACGTTATACGTTATACGTTATACGTTATACGTTATACGTTATACGTTATACGTTATACGTTATACGTTATACGTTATACGTTATACGTTATACGTTATACGTTATACATTACATGTTATACGTTATACGTTATACGTTATACGATATACGTTATACGTTATACGTTATACTTTATAGGTTATACGTTATACGTTATACGTTATACGTTATACGTTATACGTTATACGTTATACGTTATACGTTATACGTTATACGTTATACGTTATACGTTATAGGTTATACGTTATACGTTATACGTTATACGTTATAAGTTATACGTTATACGTCATAGGTTATACGTTGAACGTTATACGTTATACGTAGTATGTAATGCGTCTTACGTTTTACGTTATTCGTTTTACGTTATACGTGATACGTTATACGTTATACGTTATACGTTATACGTTAGAAGTTATACGTTATACGTTATACGTTATACGTTATACGTTATACGTTATACGTTATACGTTATACGTTATACGTTATACGTTATACGTTATACGTTATACGTTATACGTTATACGTTATACGTTATACGTTGTACGTTATACCTTGTACGTTATACGTTATACGTTATACGTTATACGTTATACGTTAGACGTCATTTGTTATACGTTATACGTTATACGTTATACGTTATACGTTATACGTTATACGTCATACGTTATACGTTATACGTTATACGTTATACGTTATACGTAATACGTTATACGTTATACGTTATACGTTATACGTTATACGTTATACGTTATACGTTATACGTTATACGTTACACGTTATACGTTATACGTTATACGTTATACGTTGTACGTTATACGTTATAAGTTGTACGTTATACGATATACGTTATACGTTATTCGTTATACGTACTTCGTTACACGTTATACTTTATACGTTATACGTTATACGTTATACGTCATAGGTTATACGTTATACGTTATACGTTATACGGTATACGGTATACGTTACACGTCATACGTTATACGTTATACGTTATACGTTATACGTTATACGTTATACGTTATACGTTATACGTTATACGTTATACGTTATACGTTATACGTTATACGTTATACGTTATACGTTATACGTTATACGTTATACGTTATACGTTATACGTTATACGTTATACGTTATACGTTATACGTTATACGTTATACGTTCTACGTTATACGTTATACGTTATACGTTATAGGTTATACGTTATACGTTATACGTTATACGTTATACGTTATAAGTTATACGTTATACGTCATAGGTTATACGTTGAACGTTATACGTTATACGTAGTATGTAATGCGTCATACGTTTTACGTTATTCGTTATACGTTATACGTTATACGTTATACGTTATACGTTATACGTTATACGTTATACGTTATACGTTATACGTTATACGTTATACGTTATACGTTATACGTTATACGTTATACGTTATACGTTATACGTTATACGTTATACGTTATACGTTATACGTTATACGTTATACGTTATACGTTATACGTTATACGTTATACGTTATACGTTATACGTTATACGTTATACGTTATACGTTATACGTTATACGTTATACGTTATACGTTATACGTTATACGTTATACGTTATACGTTATACGTTATACGTTATACGTTATACGTTATACGTTATACGTTATACGTTATACGTTATACGTTATACGTTATACGTTATACGTTATACGTTATACGTTATACGTTATACGTTATACTTTATAGGTTATACGTTATACGTTATACGTTATACGTTATACGTTATACGTTATACGTTATACGTTATACGTTATACGTTATACGTTATACGTTATACGTTATACGTTATACGTTATACGTTATACGGTATACGTTATACGTTGTACGTTATACGTTACACGTTATACGTTATACGTCATAGGTTATACGTTATACGTTATACGTTATGCGTTATACGTTATACGTTATACGTTATACGTTATACGTTATACGTTATGCGTTATACATTATACGTTATTCGTTATACGTTATACGTTATACTTTATACGTTATACTTTATACGTTATACGTTATACGTTATACGTTATACGTTATACGTTATACGTTATACGTTATACGTTATACGTTATACGTTATACGTTGTACGTTATACGTTATACGTTATACGTTACAAGTTATACGTTATACGTTATACGTTATACGTCATAGGTTATACGTTATGCGTTGTACGTTTTACGTTGTTCGTTATACGTTATACGTTATACGATATACGTTATACGTTATACGTTATACGTTATACGTTATACGTTATACGTTATACGTTATACGTTATACGTTATACGTTATACGTTATACGTTATACGTTATACGTTATACGTTATACGTTATACGTTATACGTTATACGTTATACGTTATACGTTATACGTTATACGTTATACGTTATACGTTATACGTTATACGTTATACGTTATACGTTATACGTTATACGTTATAGGTTATACGTTATACGTTATACGTTATACGTTATACGTTATACGTTATACGTTATACGTTATACGTTATACGTTATACGTTATACGTTATACGTTATACTTTATAGGTTATACGTTATACGTTATACGTTATACGTTATACGTTATACGTTATACGTTATACGTTATACGTTATACGTTATACGTTATACGTTATACGTTATACGTTATACGTTATACGTTATACGTTATACGGTATACGTTATACGTTGTACGTTATACGTTACACGTTATACGTTATACGTCATAGGTTATACGTTATACGTTATACGTTATGCGTTATACGTTATACGTTATACGTTATACGTTATACGTTATACGTTATACGTTATGCGTTATACATTATACGTTATTAGTTATACGTTATACGTTATACTTTATACGTTATACGTTATACGTTATACGTTATACGTTATACGTTATACGTTATACGTTATACGTTATACGTTATACGTTATACGTTGTACGTTATACGTTATACGTTATACGTTACAAGTTATACGTTATACGTTATACGTTATACGTTATACGTTATACGTCATAGGTTATACGTTATACGTTATACGTTATACGTTATACGTTATACGTTATACGTTATACGTTATACGATATACGTTATACGTTATACGTTATACGTTATACGTTATACGTTATACGTTATACGTTATACGTTATACGTTATACGTTATACGTTATACGTTATACGTTATACGTTATACGTTATACGTTATACGTTATACGTTATACGTTATACGTTATACGTTATACGTTATACGTTATACGTTATACGTTATACGTTATACGTAATACTTTATACGTTATACGTTATACGTTATACGTTATACGTTATGCGTTATACGTTATACGTTATACGTTATAGGTTATACGTTATACGTTATACGTTATATGTTACAAGTTATACGTTATACGTCATACGTTATACGTTATACGTTATACGTTATACGTTATACGTTGTACGTTATACGTTATACGTTATACGTTATACGTTATACGTTATACGTTATACGTTATACGTTATACGTTATACGTTATACATTATACGTTATACGTTATACGTTATACGTTATACGTTATACGTTATACGTTATACGTTATACGTTATACGTTATACGTTATACGTTGTACGTTATACGTTGTACGTTGTACGTTATACGTTATACGTTATACGTTATACGTTAGACGTTATTTGTTATACGTTATACGTTATACGTTATACGTTATACGTTATAAGTTATACGTTATACGTCATAGGTTATACGTTGAACGTTATACGTTATACGTAGTATGTAATGCGTCTTACGTTTTACGTTATTCGTTTTACGTTATACGTGATACGTTATACGTTATACGTTATACGTTATACGTTATAAGTTATACGTTATACGTCATAGGTTATACGTTGAACGTTATACGTTATACGTAGTATGTAATGCGTCATACGTTTTACGTTATCCGTTATACGTTATACGTTATACGTTATACGTTATACGTTATACGTTATATGTTATACGTTATACGTTATACGTTATACGTTATACGTTATACGTTATACGTTATACGTTATACGTTATACGTTTTACGTTATACGTTATACGTTATACGTTATACGTTATACGTTATACGTTATACGTTATACGTTATACGTTATACGTTATACGTTATACGTTATACGTTATACGTTATACGTTATATGTTATACGTTATACGTTATACGTTATACGTTATACGTTATACGTTATACGTTATACGTTATAGGTTATACGTTATACGTTATACGTTATACGTTATACGTTACAAGTTATACGTTATACGTCATAGGTTATACGTTGAACGTTATACTTTATACGTAGCATGTAATGCGTCATACGTTTTACGTTATTCGTTATACGTTTTTCGTTACAAGTTATACGTTATACGATATACGTTATACGTCATAGGTTATACGTTATACGTTATACGTTATACGTTATACGTTATACATTATGCGTTGTACGTTTTACGTTGTTCGTTATACGTTATACGTTATACGATATACGTTATACGTTATACGTTATACGTTATACGTTATACGTTATACGTTATACGTTATACGTTATACGTTATACGTTATACGTTATACGTTATACGTTATACGTTATACGTTATACGTTATACGTTATACGTTATACGTTATACGTTATACGTTATACGTTATACGTTATACGTTATACGTTATACGTTATACGTTATACGTTATACGTTATACGTTATACGTTATACGTTATACGTTATACGTTATACGTTATACGTTATACGTTATACGTTATACGTTATACGTTATACGTTATACGTTATACGTTATACGTTATACGTTATACGTTATACGTTATACGTTATACGTTATACGTTATACGTTATACGATATACGTTATACGTTATACGTTATACGTTATACGTTATACGTTATACGTTATACTTTATAGGTTATACGTTATACGTTATACGTTATACGTTATACGTTATACGTTATACGTTATACGTTATACGTTATACGTTATACGTTATACGTTATACGTTATACGTTATACGTTGTACGTTATACGGTATACGTTATACGTTGTACGTTATACGTTATACGTTATACGTTATACGTTATACGTTATACGTTACACGTTATACGTCATAGGTTATACGTTATACGTTATACGTTATACGTTATACGTTATACGTTATACGTTATACGTTATACGTTATACGTCATAGGTTATACGTTATACGTTATACGTTATGCGTTATACGTTATGCGTTATACGTTATACGTTATACGTTATACGTTATGCGTTATACGTTATACGTTATTAGTTATACGTTATACGGTATACGTTATACGTTGTACGTTACATGTTATACATTATACGTTATACGTTATACGATATATGTTATACGTTATACGTTATACGTTATACGTTATGCTTTATACGTTATACGTTATACGTTATACGTTATACGTTATACGTTATACGTTATACGTTATACGTTATACGTTATACGTTATACGTCATAGGTTATACGTTATATGTTATACGTTATACGTTATACGTTATACGTTATACGTTATACGTTATACGTTATACGTTATACGTTATACGTTATACGTTATACGTTATACTTTATACGTTATACGTTATACGTTATACGTCATAGGTTATACGTTATATGTTATACGTTATACGTTATGCTTTATACGTTATACGTTATACGTTATACGTTATACGTTATACGTTATACGTTATACGTTATACGTTATAGGTTATACGTTATACGTTATACGTTATACGTTACAAGTTATACGTTATACGTCATACGTTATACGTTATACGTTATACGTTATACGTTATACGTTATACGTTATACGTTATACGTTATACATTATACGTTATACGTTATACGTTAACGTTATACTTTATACGTTATACGTTATACGTTATACGTCATAGGTTATACGTTATATGTTATACGTTATACGTTATACGTTATACGTTATACGTCATACGTTATACGTTATACGTTATTGGTTATACGTTATACGTTATACGTTATACGTTATACGTTATACGTTATGCTTTATACGTTATACTGTTATACGTTATACGTTATACGTTATACGTTATACGTTATACGTTATACGTTATACGTTATACGTAATACGTTATACGTTGTACGTTATACGTTATAAGTTGTACGTTATACGATATACGTTATACGTTATACGGTATACGTTATACGTTGTACGTTCCATGTTATACGTTATACGTTATACGTTATACGTCATAGGTTATACGTTATACGTTATACGTTATGCGTTATACGTTATGCGTTATACGTTATACGTTATACGTTATACGTTATACGTTATACGTTATACGTTATACGTTATGCGTTATACGTTATACGTTATTAGTTATACGTTATACGGTATACGTTATACGTTGTACGTTACATGTTATACATTATACGTTATACGTTATACGATATATGTTATACGTTATACGTTATACGTTATACGTTATGCTTTATACGTTATACGTTATACGTTATACGTTATACGTTATACGTTATACGTTATACGTTATACGTTATACGTTATACGTAATACGTTATACGTTGTACGTTATACGTTATAAGTTGTACGTTATACGATATACGTTATACGTTATACGGTATACGTTATACGTTGTACGTTCCATGTTATACGTTATACGTTATACGTTATACGTTATACGTTATACGTTATACGTTACACGTTATACGTCATAGGTTATACGTTATACGTTATACGTTATACGTTATACGTTATACGTTATACGTTATACGTTATACGTTATACGTTATACGTTATACGTTATACGTTATACGTCATAGGTTATACGTTATACGTTATACGTTATGCGTTATACGTTATGCGTTATACGTTATACGTTATACGTTATACGTTATACGTTATACGTTATACGTTATGCGTTATACGTTATACGTTATTAGTTATACGTTATACGGTATACGTTATACGTTGTACGTTACATGTTATACATTATACGTTATACGTTATACGATATATGTTATACGTTATACGTTATACGTTATGCGTTACACGTTATACGTTATACGCTATACGTTACATGTTATACGTTATACATTATACGTTATACGTTATACGTTATACGTTATACGTTATACGTTATACGTTATACGTTAAACGTTATACGTCATAGGTTATACGTTATATGTTATACGTTATACGTTATACGTTATAGGTCATACGTTATACGTTATACGTTATACGTTATACGTTATACCTTATACGTTATACGTTATACGTTAAACGTTATACGTTATACGTTATACGTTATAGGTTATACGTTATACGTTATACGTTATACGTTATACGTTATACGTTATACGTTATACTTTATACGTTATACGTTATACGTTATACGTTATACGTTATACGTTATACGTTATACGTTATACGTTATACGTTATACGTTATACGTTATACGTTGTACGTTATACGTTATACGTTATACGTTACAAGTTATACGTTGTACGTTATACGTTATACGTCATAGGTTATACGTTATACGTTATACGTTATACGTTATACGTTATACGTTATACGTTATACGATATACGTTATACGTTATACGTAATACGTTATACGTTATACGTTATACTTTATACGTTATACGTTATACGTTATACGTTATACGTTATACGTTATACGTTATACGTTATACGTTATACGTTATACGTTATACGTTATACGTTATACGTTATACGTTATACGTTATACGTTGTACGTTATACGTTATACGTTATACGTTACAAGTTATACGTTATACGTTATACGTTATACGTCATAGGTTATACGTTATACGTTATACGTTATACGTTATACGTTATACGATATACGTTATACGTTATACGTTATACGTTATACGTTATACGTTATACGCTATACGTTACATGTTATACGTTATACATTATACGTTATACGTTATACGTTATACGTTATACGTTATACGTTATACGTTATACGTTATACGTCATAGGTTATACGTTATACGTTATACGTTATACGTTATACGTTATACGTTATACGTTATACGCTATACGTTATACGTTATACTTTATACGTTATACGTTATACGTTATACGTTATACGTTGTACTTTACATTTTATACATTATACGTTATACGTTATACGATATACGTTATACGTTATACATTATACGTTATACGTTATACGTTATACGTTATACGTTATATGTTATACGTTATACGTTATACGTTATACGTTATACGTTATACGTTATACGTTATACGTTATACGTTATACGTTATACGTTATACGTTATACGTTATACGTTATACGTTATACGTTATACGTTATACGTTATACGTTATACGTTATACGTTATATGTTATACGTTATACGTTATACGTTATACGTTATACGTTATACGTTATACGTTATACGTTATACGTTATACGTTATAGGTTATACGTTATACGTTATACGTTATACGTTATACGTTACAAGTTATACGTTATACGTCATAGGTTATACGTTATACGTTATACTTTATACGTTATACGTTATACGTTATACGTTATACGTTATGCGTTATACGTTATGCGTTATACGTTATACGTTATACGTTATACGTTATACGTTATACGTTATACGTTATACGTTATACGTTATACGTTATGCGTTATACGTTATACGTTATTTGTTATACGTTATACGTTATACGTTATACGTTATACGTTATACGTTATACGTTATACGTTATACGTTATACGTTATACGTTATACGTTATACGTTATACGTTATACGTTATACGTTATACGTTATACGTCATAGGTTATACGTTATACGTTATACGTTATACGTTATACGTTATACGTTATACGTTATACGTTATACGTTATACTTTATACGTTATACGTTATACGTTATGCGTTATACGTTATGCATTATACGTTATGCGTTATACGTTATACGTTATACGTTATACGTTATACGTTATACGTTATACGTTATACGTTATACGTTATGCGTTATACGTTATACGTTATTTGTTATACGTTATACGTTATACGTTATGCGTTATACGTTATACGTTATACGTTATACGTTATACGTTATACGTTATGCGTTATACGTTATACGTTATTAGTTATACGCTATACGTTATAAGTTATACGTTATACGTTATACGTTATACGTTATACGTTATACATTATACGTTATACGTTATACGTTATACGTTATACGTTATACGTTATACGTTATACGTTATACGTTATACGTTATACGTTATACGCTATACGTTACATGTTATACGTTATACGTTATACGTTATACGTTATACGCTATACGGTATACGTTATACGTTGTACGTTATACGTTATACGTTATGCGTTATACGTTATACGTTATACGTTATACGTTATACGTTATACGTTATACGTTATGCGTTATACGTTATACGTTATTAGTTATACGTTATACGGTATACGTTATACGTTTGACGTTACATGTTATACATTATACGTTATACGTTATACGATATACGTTATACGTTATACGTTATACGTTATGCGTTATACGTTATACGTTATAAGCTATACGTTACATGTTATACGTTATACATTATACGTTATACGTTATACGTTATACGTTATACGTTATACGTTATACGTTATACGTTATACGTCATAGGTTATACGTTATATGTTATACGTTATACGTTATACGTTATACGTTATACGTTGAACGTTATACGTTATACGTAGTATGTAATGCGTCATACGTTTTACGTTATTCGTTATACGTTATACGTTATACGTTATACGTTATACGTTATACGTTATATGTTATACGTTATACGTTATACGTTATACGTTATACGTTATACGTTATACGTTATACGTTATACGTTATACGTTATACGTTATACGTTATACGTTATACGTTATACGTTATACGTTATACGTTATACGTTATACGTTATACGTTATACGTTATATGTTATACGTTATACGTTATACGTTATACGTTATACGTTATACGTTATACGTTATACGTTATACGTTATACGTTATAGGTTATACGTTATACGTTATACGTTATACGTTATACGTTACAAGTTATACGTTATACGTCATAGGTTATACGTTGAACGTTATACTTTATACGTAGCATGTAATGCGTCATACGTTTTACGTTATTCGTTATACGTTTTTCGTTACAAGTTATACGTTATACGATATACGTTATACGTCATAGGTTATACGTTATACGTTATACGTTATACGTTATACGTTATACATTATGCGTTATACGTTTTACGTTATTCGTTATACGTTATACGTTATACGATATACGTTATACGTTATACGTTATACGTTATACGTTATACGTTATACGTTATACGTTATACGTTATACGTTATACGTTATACGTTATACGTTATACGTTATACGTTATACGTTATACGTTATACGTTATACGTTATACGTTATACGTTATACGTTATACGTTATACGTTATACGTTATACGTTATACGTTATACGTTATACGTTATACGTTATACGTTAAACGTTATACGTTATACGTTATACGTTATACGTTATACGTTATACGTTATACGTTATACGTTATACGTTATACGTTATACGTTATACGTTATACGTTATACGTTATACGTTATACGTTATACGTTATACGTTATACGTTATACGCTATACATTATACGTTATACGTTATACGTTATACGTTATACGTTATAGGCTATACGTTATACGTTATACGTTATACATTACATGTTATACGTTATACGTTATACGTTATACGTTATACGTTATACGTTATACGTTATACGTTATACGTTATACGTTATACGTTATACGTTATACGTTATACGTTATACGTTCTACGTTATACGTTATACGTTATACGTTATACATTACATGTTATACGTTATACGTTATACGTTATACGATATACGTTATACGTTATACGTTATACTTTATAGGTTATACGTTATACGTTATACGTTATACGTTATACGTTATACGTTATACGTTATACGTTATACGTTATACGTTATACGTTATACGTTATACGTTATACATTATACGTTATACGTTATACGTTATGCGTTATAGGATATACCTCATACGTTATACGTTGTACGTTATACGTTATACGTTATGCGTTATACGTCATGCGATATACGTTATACGTTATACGTTATACGTTATACGTTTTACATTATACGTTATACGTTATACGTTATACGTTATACGTTATACGTTATACGTTATACGTTATACGTTATACGTTATACGTTATACGTTATACTATATACGACATACGTTATACGTTATACGTTATACGTTATACGTTATACGTTATACGTTATAAGTTATACGTTATACGTTATACGTTATACGTTATACGTTATTCGTTATACGTTAGACGCTGTACGTTATACGTTATACGTTATACGTTATACGTTATACGTTATACCTTATACGTTACACGTTATACGTTATACGTTATACGTTATACGTTATACGTTATACGTTATACGTTATACGTTATACGTTATACGTTATACGTTATGCGTTATAGGATATACGTTATACGTTATACGTTGTACGTTATACGTTATACGTTATATGTTATACGTCATGCGATATACGTTATACGTTATTCGTTATACGTTATACGTTATACGTTATACGTTAAACGTTGTACGTTATACGTTATACGTTATACGTTTTGCGTTATACGTTATACGTTATACGTTATACGTTATACGTTATACGTTATACGTTATACGTTATAGGTTATACGTTATACATTATACGTTATACGTTATACGTTATGCGTTATAGGATATACCTCATACGTTATACGTTGTACGTTATACGTTATACGTTATGCGTTATACGTCATGCGATATACGTTATACGTTATACGTTATACGTTATACGTTATACATTATACGTTATACGTTATACGTTATACGTTATACGTTATACGTTATACGTTATACGTTATACGTTATACGTTATACGTTATACATTATACGTTATACGTTATACGTTATACGTTATACGTTATACGTTATACTATATACGACATACGTTATACGTTATACGTTATACGTTATACGTTATACGTTATACGTTATAAGTTATACGTTATACGTTATACGTTATACGTTATTCGTTATACGTTAGACGCTGTACGTTATACGTTATACGTTATACGTTATACGTTATACGTTATACGTTATACGTTACACGTTATACGTTATACGTTATACGTTATACGTCATGCGATATACGTTATACGTTATACGTTATACGTTATACGTTATACATTATACGTTATACGTTATACGTTATACGTTATACGTTATACGTTATACGTTATACGTTATACGTTATACGTTATACGTTATACGTTATGCGTTATAGGATATACGTTATACGTTATACGTTGTACGTTATACGTTATACGTTGTACGTTATACGTTCTACGTTATACGTTATACGTTATACGTTGTACGTTATACGTTATACGTCATCCGTTATACGTTATACGTTATACGTTATACGTTCTACGTTATACGTTATACGTTAAAAGTTGTACGTTATACGTTATACGTTATACGTTATACGTTATACGTTATACGTTATACGTTATACGTTATACGTTATACGTTATACCTTATACGTTATACGTTATACGTTATACGTTATACATTATACGTTGTACGTTGAACGTTGTACGTTATACGTTATACGTTATACGTTATACGTTATACGTTATGCGTTATACGTTATACGTTATACGTTATACGTTCTACGTTATACGTTATACGTTAAACGTTGTACGTTATACGTTATACGTTATACGTTATACGTTATACGTTATACGTTATACGTTATGCGTTATACGTTATACGTTATACGTTATACGTTATACGTTATACGTTATACGTTATACGTTATACGTTATACGTTATACGTTATACGTTATACGATATACGTAATATGTAATACGTCATACGTTTTACGTTAATCGTTATACGTTATACGTTATACGCTATACGTTATACGTTATACGTTATACGTTATACGTTATACGTTATACGTTATACGTTATACGTTATACGTTATACGTTATACGTTATACGTTATACGTTATACGTTGTACGTTATACGTTATACGTTATACGTTATACGTTAGACGTTGTACGTTATACGTTATACGTTATACGTTATACGCTATACGTTATACGTTATACGTTATACGTTATACGTTATACGTTATACGTTATTCGTTATACGTTATACGTTATACATTATACGTTATACGTTATACGTTATACGTTATACGTTATACGTTATACGTTATACGTTATACGTTATACGTTATACGTTATACGTTATACGTTATACGTTATACGTTATACGTTATACGTTATACATTATACGTTATACGTTATACGTTATATGTTATACGTTATACGTTATACGTTATACTATATACGACATACGTTATACGTTATACGTTATACGTTATACGTTATACGTTATACGTTATACGTTATACGTTATACGTTATACGTTATACGTTATACGTTATACGTTATACTATATACGACATACGTTATACGTTATACGTTATACGTTATACGTTATACGTTATACGTTATACGTTATACGTTATACGTTATACGTTATACGTTATACGTTATGCGTTATAGGATATACGTTATACGTTATACGTTGTACGTTATACGTTATACGTTGTACGTTATACGTTCTACGTTATACGTTATACGTTATACGTTGTACGTTATACGTTATACGTCATCCGTTATACGTTATACGTTATACGTTATACGTTCTACGTTATACGTTATACGTTAAACGTTGTACGATATACGTTATACGTTATACGTTATACGTTATACGTTATACGTTATGCGTTATACGTTATACGTTATACGTTATACGTTATACGTTATACGTTATACGTTATACGTTATACGTTATACGTTATACATTATACGTTATACGTCATACGTTATGCGTTATAGGATATACCTCATACGTTATACGTTGTACGTTATACGTTATACGTTATGCGTTATACGTCATGCGATATACGTTATACGTTATACGTTATACGTTATACGTTATACATTATACGTTATACGTTATACGTTATACGTTATACGTTATACGTTATACGTTATACGTTATACGTTATACGTTATACGTTATACATTATACGTTATACGTTATACGTTATACGTTATACGTTATACGTTATACTATATACGACATACGTTATACGTTATACGTTATACGTTATACGTTATACGTTATACGTTATAAGTTATACGTTATACGTTATACGTTATACGTTATTCGTTATACGTTAGACGCTGTACGTTATACGTTATACGTTATACGTTATACGTTATACGTTATACGTTATACGTTACACGTTATACGTTATACGTTATACGTTATACGTTATACGTTATACGTTATACGTTATACGTTATACGTTATACGTTATACGTTATACGTTATACGTTATACGTTATACGTTATACGTTATACGTTATGGGTTATAGGATATACGTTATACGTTATACGTTGGACGTTATACGTTATACGTTGTACGTTATACGTTCTACGTTATACGTTATACGTTAAACGTTGTACGTTACACGTTATACGTCATCCGTTATACGTTATACGTTATACGTTATACGTTCTACGTAATACGTTATACGTTAAACGTTGTACGTTATACGTTATACGTTATACGTTATACGTTATACGTTATACGTTATACGTTATACGTTATGCGTTATACGTTATACGTTATACGTTATACGTTCTACGTAATACGTTATACGTTAAACGTTGTACGTTATACGTTATACGTTATACGTTATACGTTATACGTTATACGTTATGCGTTATACGTTATACGTTATACGTTATACGTTGTACGTTATACGTTATACGTCATCCGTTATACGTTATACGTTATACGTTATACGTTCTACGTTATACGTTATACGTTAAACGTTGTACGTTATACGTTATACGTTATACGTTATACGTTATACGTTATACGTTATACGTTATACGTTATATGTTATTCGTTATACGTTATACGTTATACGTTAAACGTTGTACGTTATACGTTATACGTTATACGTTATACGTTATACGTTATACGTTATGCGTTATACGTTATACGTTATACGTTATACGTTATACGTTATACGTTATACGTTATACGTTATAGGTTATACGTTATACATTATACGTTATACGTTATACGTTATGCGTTATAGGATATACCTCATACGTTATACGTTGTACGTTATACGTTATACGTTATGCGTTATACGTCATGCGATATACGTTATACGTTATACGTTATACGTTATACGTTATACATTATACGTTATACGTTATACGTTATACGTTATACGTTATACGTTATACGTTATACGTTATACGTTATACGTTATACGTTATACGTTATACATTATACGTTATACGTTATACGTTATACGTTATACGTTATACGTTATACTATATACGACATACGTTATACGTTATACGTTATACGTTATACGTTATACGTTATACGTTATAAGTTATACGTTATACGTTATACGTTATACGTTATTCGTTATACGTTAGACGCTGTACGTTATACGTTATACGTTATACGTTATACGTTATACGTTATACGTTATACGTTACACGTTATACGTTATACGTTATACGTTATACGTTATACGTTATACGTTATACGTTATACGTTATACGTTATACGTTATACGTTATGCGTTATAGGATATACGTTATACGTTATACGTTGTACGTTATACGTTATACGTTATATGTTATACGTCATGCGATATACGTTATACGTTATTCGTTATACGTTATACGTTATACGTTATACGTTAAACGTTGTACGTTATACGTTATACGTTATACGTTTTGCGTTATACGTTATACGTTATACGTTTTACGTTATACGTTATACGTTATACGTTATACGTTATAGGTTATACGTTATACATTATACGTTATACGTTATACGTTATGCGTTATAGGATATACCTCATACGTTATACGTTGTACGTTATACGTTATACGTTATGCGTTGTACGTCATGCGATATACGTTATACGTTATACGTTATACGTTATACGTTATACATTATACGTTATACGATATACGTTATACGTTATACGTTATACGTTATACGTTATACGTTATACGTTATACGTTATACGTTATACATTATACGTTATACGTTATACGTTATACGTTATACGTTATACGTTATACTATATACGACATACGTTATACGTTATACGTTATACGTTATACGTTATACGTTATACGTTATACGTTATAAGTTATACGTTATACGTTATACGTTATACGTTATTCGTTATACGTTAGACGCTGTACGTTATACGTTATAGGTTATACGTTATACGTTATACGTTATACGTTATACGTTATACGTTACACGTTATACGTTATACGTTATACGTTATACGTTATACGTTATACGTTATACGTTATACGTTATACGTTATGCGTTATAGGATATACGTTATACGTTATACGTTGTACGTTATACGTTATACGTTATATGTTATACGTCATGCGATATACGTTATACGTTATTCGTTATACGTTATACGTTATACGTTATACGTTATACGACATACGTTATACGTTATACGTTATACGTTATACGTTGTACGTTATACGTTATACGGTATACGTTATGCGTTATACGTTATACGTTATACGTTATACGTTATACGTTATACGTTATACGTTATACGTTATACATTATACGTTATACGTTATACGTTATGCGTTATAGGATATACCTCATACGTTATACGTTGTACGTTATACGTTATGCGTTATGCGTTATACGTCATGCGATATACGTTATACGTTATACGTTATACGTTATACGTTATACATTATACGTTATACGTTATACGTTATACGTTATACGTTATACGTTATACGTTATACGTTATACGTTATACGTTATACGTTATACATTATACGTTATACGTTATACGTTATACGTTATACGTTATACGTTATACTATATACGACATACGTTATACGTTATACGTTATACGTTATACGTTATACGTTATACGTTATACGTTATACGTTATACGTTATACGTTATACGTTATACGTTATACGTTATACGTTATACGTTATACGTTATACGTTATACGTTATGGGTTATAGGATATACGTTATACGTTATACGTTGGACGTTATACGTTATACGTTGTACGTTATACGTTCTACGTTATACGTTATACGTTAAACGTTGTACGTTATACGTTATACGTCATCCGTTATACGTTATACGTTATACGTTATACGTTCTACGTTATACGTTATACGTTATACGTTATACGTTATACGTTATACGTTATACGTTATACGTTGTACGTTATACGTTATACGTTATACGTTATACGTTATACGTTGTACGTTATACGTTATACGTTATACGTTATACGTTAGACGTTGTACGTTATACGTTATACGTTATACGTTATACGTTATACGTTATACGTTATACGTTATACGTTATACGTTATACGTTATACGTTATACGTTATATGTTATTCGTTATACGTTATACGTTATACATTATACGTTATACGTTATACGTTATACGTTATACGTTATACGTTATACGTTATACGTTATACGTTATACGTTATACGTTTTACGTTATACATTATACGTTATACGTTATACGTTATACGTTATACGTTATACGTTATACGTTATACGTTATACGTTATGCGTTATACGTTATACGTTATACGTTATACGTTCTACGTTATACGTTATACGTTATACGTTCTACGTTATACGTTATACGTTAAACGTTGTACGTTATACGTTATACGTTATACGTTATACGTTATACGTTATACGTTATGCGTTATACGTTATACGTTATACGTTATACGTTATACGTTATACGTTATACGTTATACGTTATACGTTATACGTTATACGTTATACGATATACGTAATATGTAATACGTCATACGTTTTACGTTAATCGTTATACGTTATACGTTATACGCTATACGTTATACGTTATACGTTATACGTTATACGTTATACGTTATACGTTATACGTTATACGTTATACGTTATACGTTGTACGTTATACGTTATACGTTATACGTTATACGTTAGACGTTGTACGATATACGTTATACGTTATACGTTATACGTTATACGTTATACGTTATACGTTATACGTTATACGTTATACGTTATACGTTATACGTTATATGTTATTCGTTATACGTTATACGTTATACATTATACGTTATACGTTATACGTTATACGTTATACGTTATACGTTATACGTTATACGTTATACGTTATACGTTATACGTTATACGTTATACGTTATACGTTATGCGTTATACGTTATACGTTATACGTTATACGTTATACGTTGTACGTTATACGTTATACGTCATCCGTTTAACGTTATACGTTATACGTTATACGTTCTACGTTATACGTTATACGTTAAACGTTGTACGTTATACGTTATACGTTATACGTTATACGTTATACGTTATACGTTATACGTTATACGTTATATGTTATTCGTTATACGTTATACGTTATACGTTAAACGTTGTACGTTATACGTTATACGTTATACGTTATACGTTATACGTTATACGTTATGCGTTATACGTTATACGTTATACGTTATACGTTATACGTTATACGATATACGTTATACGTTATAGGTTATACGTTATACATTATACGTTATACGTTATACGTTATGCGTTATAGGATATACCTCATACGTTATACGTTGTACGTTATACGTTATACGTTATGCGTTATACGTCATGCGATATACGTTATACGTTATACGTTATACGTTATACGTTATACATTATACGTTATACGTTATACGTTATACGTTATACGTTATACGTTATACGTTATACGTTATACGTTATACGTTATACGTTATACATTATACGTTATACGTTATACGTTATACGTTATACGTTATACGTTATACTATATACGACATACGTTATACGTTATACGTTATACGTTATACGTTATACGTTATACGTTATAAGTTATACGTTATACGTTATACGTTATACGTTATTCGTTATACGTTAGACGCTGTACGTTATACGTTATACGTTATACGTTATACGTTATACGTTATACCTTATACGTTACACGTTATACGTTATACGTTATACGTTATACGTTATACGTTATACGTTATACGTTATACGTTATACGTTATACGTTATACGTTATGCGTTATAGGATATACGTTATACGTTATACGTTGTACGTTATACGTTATACGTTATATGTTATACGTCATGCGATATACGTTATACGTTATTCGTTATACGTTATACGTTATACGTTATACGTTAAACGTTGTACGTTATACGTTATACGTTATACGTTTTGCGTTATACGTTATACGTTATACGTTATACGTTATACGTTATACGTTATACGTTATACGTTATAGGTTATACGTTATACATTATACGTTATACGTTATACGTTATGCGTTATAGGATATACCTCATACGTTATACGTTGTACGTTATACGTTATACGTTATGCGTTATACGTCATGCGATATACGTTATACGTTATACGTTATACGTTATACGTTATACATTATACGTTATACGTTATACGTTATACGTTATACGTTATACGTTATACGTTATACGTTATACGTTATACGTTATACGTTATACGTTATACATTATACGTTATACGTTATACGTTATACGTTATACGTTATACGTTATACTATATACGACATACGTTATACGTTATACGTTATACGTTATACGTTATACGTTATACGTTATAAGTTATACGTTATACGTTATACGTTATACGTTATTCGTTATACGTTAGACGCTGTACGTTATACGTTATACGTTATACGTTATACGTTATACGTTATACGTTATACGTTACACGTTATACGTTATACGTTATACGTTATACGTTATACGTTATACGTTATACGTTATACGTTATACGTTATACGTTATACGTTATGCGTTATAGGATATACGTTATACGTTATACGTTGTACGTTATACGTTATACGTTATATGTTATACGTCATGCGATATACGTTATACGTTATTCGTTATACGTTATACGTTATACGTTATACGTTATGCGTTATACGTCATGCGATATACGTTATACGTTATACGTTATACGTTATACGTTATACGTTATACATTATACGTTATACGTTATACGTTATAAGTTATACGTTATACCTTATACGTTATACGTTATACGTTATACGTTATACGTTATACGTTATACGTTATACGTTATACGTTATACGTTATACGTTATACGACATACGTTATACGTTATACGTTATACGTTATACGTTGTACGTTATACGTTATACGTTGTACGTTATACGTTCTACGTTATACGTTATACGTTATACGTTGTACGTTATACGTTATACGTCATCCGTTATACGTTATACGTTATACGTTATACGTTCTACGTTATACGTTATACGTTAAACGTTGTACGTTATACGTTATACGTTATACGTTATACGTTATACGGTATACGTTATGCGTTATACGTTATACGTTATACGTTATACGTTATACGTTATACGTTATACGTTATACGTTATACATTATACGTTATACGTTATACGTTATGCGTTATAGGATATACCTCATACGTTATACGTTGTACGTTATACGTTATGCGTTATGCGTTATACGTCATGCGATATACGTTATACGTTATACGTTATACGTTATACGTTATACATTATACGTTATACGTTATACGTTATACGTTATACGTTATACGTTATACGTTATACGTTATACGTTATACGTTATACGTTATACATTATACGTTATACGTTATACGTTATACGTTATACGTTATACGTTATACTATATACGACATACGTTATACGTTATACGTTATACGTTATACGTTATACGTTATACGTTATACGTTGTACGTTATACGTTCTACGTTATACGTTATACGTTAAACGTTGTACGTTATACGTTATACGTCATCCGTTATACGTTATACGTTATACGTTATACGTTCTACGTTATACGTTGTACGTTATACGTTATACGTTATACGTTATACATTATACGTTGTACGTTGAACGTTGTACGTTATACGCTATACGTTATACGTTATACGTTATACGTTATGCGTTATACGTTATACGTTATACGTTATACGTTATACGTTATACGTTATGCGTTATACGTTATACGTTATACGTTATACGTTATACGTTATACGTTATACGTTATACGTTATACGTTATACGTTATACGTTATACGTTATACGATATACGTTATACGTTATACGTTATACTATATACGACATACGTTATACGTTATACGTTATACGTTATACGTTATACGTTATACGTTATACGTTATACGTTATACGTTATACGTTATACGTTATACGTTATACGTTATGCGTTATAGGATATACGTTATACGTTATACGTTGTACGTTATACGTTATACGTTGTACGTTATACGTTCTACGTTATACGTTATACGTTATACGCTGTACGTTATACGTTATACGTCATCCGTTATACGTTATACGTTATACGTTATACGTTCTACGTTATACGTTATACGTTAAACGTTGTACGTTATACGTTATACGTTATACGTTATACGTTATACGTTATACGTTATACGTTATACGTTATACGTTATACCTTATACGTTATACGTTATACGTTATACGTTATACATTATACGTTGTACGTTGAACGTTGTACGTTATACGTTATACGTTATACGTTATACGTTATACGTTATGCGTTATACGTTATACGTTATACGTTATACGTTCTACGTTATACGTTATACGTTAAACGTTGTACGTTATACGTTATACGTTATACGTTATACGTTATACGTTATACGTTATACGTTATGCGTTATACGTTATACGTTATACGTTATACGTTATACGTTATACGTTATACGTTATACGTTATACGTTATACGTTATACGTTATACGTTATACGATATACGTAATATGTAATACGTCATACGTTTTACGTTAATCGTTATACGTTATACGTTATACGCTATACGTTATACTATATACGACATACGTTATACGTTATACGTTATACGTTATACGTTATACGTTATACGTTATACGTTATACGTTATTCGTTATACGTTATACGTTATACGTTATGCGTTATAGGATATACGTTATACGTTATACGTTGTACGTTATCCGTTATACGTTGTACGTTATACGTTCTACGTTATACGTTATACGTTATACGCTGTACGTTATACGTTATACGTTATACCTTATACGTTATACGTTATACGTTATACGTTATACATTATACGTTGTACGTTGAACGTTGTACGTTATACGTTATACGTTATACGTTATACGTTATACGTTATGCGTTATACGTTATACGTTATACGTTATACGTTCTACGTTATACGTTATACGTTAAACGTTGTACGTTATACGTTATACGTTATACGTTATACGTTATACGTTATACGTTATACGTTATGCGTTATACGTTATACGTTATACGTTATACGTTATACGTTATACGTTATACGTTATACGTTATACGTTATACGTTATACGTTATACGTTATACGTTATACGATATACGTAATATGTAATACGTCATACGTTTTACGTTAATCGTTATACGTTATACGTTATACGCTATACGTTATACGTTATACGTTATACGTTATACGTTATACGTTATACGTTATACGTTATACGTTATACGTTATACGTTATACGTTATACGTTATACGTTATTCGTTATACGTTATACGTTATACATTATACGTTATACGTTATACGTTATACGTTATACGTTATACGTTATACGTTATACGTTATACGTTATACGTTATACGTTATACGTTATACGTTATACGTTATACGTTATACGTTGTACGTTATACGTTATACGTTATACGTTATACGTTATACGTTATACGTTATACGATATACGTTATACGTTATACGTTATACGTTATACGTTATACGTTATACGTTATACGTTATACGTTATACGTTATACGTTATGCGTTATAGGATATACGTTATACGTTATACGTTGTACGTTATACGTTATACGCTATACGTTAAACGTTGTACGTTATACGTTATACGTCATACGTTATACGTTATACGTTATACGTTATACGTTATACGATATACGTAATATGTAATACGTCATACGTTTTACGTTAATCGTTATACGTTATACGTTATACGCTATACGTTATACTATATACGACATACGTTATACGTTATACGTTATACGTTATACGTTATACGTTATACGTTATACGTTATACGTTATACGTTATGCGTTATACGTTATACGTTATACGTTATACGTTCTACGTTATACGTTATACGTTAAACGTTGTACGTTATACGTTCTACGTTATACGTTATACGTTATACGTTATACGTTATACGTTATGCGTTATACGTTATACGTTATACGTTATACGTTATACGTTATACGTTATACGTTATACGTTATACGTTATACGTTATACGTTATACGTTATACGTTATACGATATACGTAATATGTAATACGTCATACGTTTTACGTTAATCGTTATACGTTATACGTTATACGCTATACGTTATACGTTATACGTTATACGTTGTACGTTATACGTTATACGTTATACGTTATACGTTATACGTTATACGTTATACGTTATACGTTATACGTTATTCGTTATACGTTATACGTTATACATTATACGTTATACGTTATACGTTATACGTTATACGTTATACGTTATACGTTATACGTTATACGTTATACGTTATACGTTATACGTTATACGTTATACGTTATACGTTGTACGTTATACGTTATACGTTATACGTTATACGTTATACGTTATACGTTATACGATATACGTTATACGTTATACGTTATACGTTATACGTTATACGTTATACGTTATACGTTATACGTTATACGTTATGCGTTATAGGATATACGTTATACGTTATACGTTGTACGTTATACGTTATACGCTATACGTTAAACGTTGTACGTTATACGTTATACGTCATACGTTATACGTCATACGTTATACGTTATACGTTATACGTTATACGTTATACGTTATACGTTATACGTTATACATTATACGTTATACGCTATACGTTATACGTTATACGTTATACGTTAAACGTTGTACGTTATACGTTATACGTCATACGTTATACGTTATACGTTATACGTTATACGTTATACGTTATACGTAATATGTAATACGTCATACGTTTTACGTTAATTGTTATACGTTATACGTTATACGTTATACGTTATACGTTATACGTTATACGTTATACGTTATACGTTATACGTTATACGACATACGTTATACGTTATACGTTATACGTTATACGTTATACGATATACGTTATACGTTATACGTTATACGTTATACGTTATACGTTATACGTTATACGTTATACGTTATACGTTATGCGTTATAGGATATACGTTATACGTTATACGTTGTACGTTATACGTTATACATTATACGTTATACGTTATACGTTGGACGTTTTACGTTATACGTTATACGTTATACGCTATACGTTATACGTTATACGTTATACGTTATATTATACGTTATACATTATACGTTATGTGTTATAGGATATACGTTATACGTTATACGTTGTACGTTATACGTTATACATTATACGTTATACGTTATACGTTATACGTTAAACGTTGTACGTTATACGTTATACGTTATACGTTATACGTTATACGTTATACGTTATACGTTATACGTTATACGTTATACCTTATACCATATACGTTATACGTTATACGTTATACGTTATACATTATACGTTATACGTTGAACGTTGTACGATATACGTTATACGTTATACGTTATACGTTATACGTTATACGTTATACGTTATACGTTAAATGTTGTACGTTATAGGTTATACGTCATACGTTATACGTTATACGTTATACGTTATACGTTCTACGTTATACGTTATACGTTATACGTTAAACGTTGTACGTTATACGTTATACGTTATACGTTATTCGTTATACGTTATACGTTATACGTTCTACGTTATACGTTATACGTTATACGTTATACGTCATACGTTATACGTTCTACGTTATACGTTATACGTTCTACGTTATACGTTATACGTTAAACGTTGTACGTTATACGTTATACGTCATACGTTGTACGTTATACGTTATACGTTATACGTTCTACGTTATACGTTATACGTTAAACGTTGTACGTTATACGTTATACGTTATACGTTATACGTTATACGTTATACGTTATGCGTTATACGTTATACGTTATACGTTATACGTTATACGTCATACGTTATACGTTATACGTTATACGTTATACGTTATACGTTATACGTTATACGTTATACGATATACGTAATATGTAATACGTCATACGTTTTACGTTAATCGTTATACGTTATACGTTATACGCTATACGTTATACGTTATACGTTATACGTTATACGTTATACGTTATACGTTATACGTTATACGTTATACGTTATACGTTATACGTTATACGTTATACGTTATTCGTTATACGTTATACGTTATACATTATACGTTATACGTTATACGTTATACGTTATACGTTATACGTTATACGTTATACGTTATACGTTATACGTTATACGTTATACGTTATACGTTATACGTTATACGTTGTACGTTATACGTTATACGTTATACGTTATACGTTATACGTTATACGTTATACGATATACGTTATACGTTATACGTTATACGTTATACGTTATACGTTATACGTTATACGTTATACGTTATACGTTATACGTTATACGTTATACGTTATACGTTATACGTTATACGTTGTACGTTATACGTTATACGTTATACGTTATACGTTATACGTTATACGTTATACGATATACGTTATACGTTATACGTTATACGTTATACGTTATACGTTATACGTTATACGTTATACGTCATACGTTTTACGTTAATCGTTATACGTTATACGTTATACGCTATACGTTATACTATATACGACATACGTTATACGTTATACGTTATACGTTATACGTTATACGTTATACGTTATACGTTATACGTTATTCGTTATACGTTATACGTTATACGTTATGCGTTATAGGATATACGTTATACGTTATACGTTGTACGTTATCCGTTATACGTTGTACGTTATACGTTCTACGTTATACGTTATACGTTATACGCTGTACGTTATACGTTATACGTTATACCTTATACGTTATACGTTATACGTTATACGTTATACATTATACGTTGTACGTTGAACGTTGTACGTTATACGTTATACGTTATACGTTATACGTTATACGTTATGCGTTATACGTTATACGTTATACGTTATACGTTCTACGTTATACGTTATACGTTAAACGTTGTACGTTATACGTTATACGTTATACGTTATACGTTATACGTTATACGTTATACGTTATGCGTTATACGTTATACGTTATACGTTATACGTTATACGTTATACGTTATACGTTATACGTTATACGTTATACGTTATACGTTATACGTTATACGTTATACGATATACGTAATATGTAATACGTCATACGTTTTACGTTAATCGTTATACGTTATACGTTATACGCTATACGTTATACGTTATACGTTATACGTTATACGTTATACGTTATACGTTATACGTTATACGTTATACGTTATACGTTATACGTTATACGTTATACGTTATTCGTTATACGTTATACGTTATACATTATACGTTATACGTTATACGTTATACGTTATACGTTATACGTTATACGTTATACGTTATACGTTATACGTTATACGTTATACGTTATACGTTATACGTTATACGTTGTACGTTATACGTTATACGTTATACGTTATACGTTATACGTTATACGTTATACGATATACGTTATACGTTATACGTTATACGTTATACGTTATACGTTATACGTTATACGTTATACGTTATACGTTATACGTTATACGTTATGCGTTATAGGATATACGTTATACGTTATACGTTGTACGTTATACGTTATACGCTATACGTTAAACGTTGTACGTTATACGTTATACGTCATACGTTATACGTTATACGTTATACGTTATACGTTATACGATATACGTAATATGTAATACGTCATACGTTTTACGTTAATCGTTATACGTTATACGTTATACGCTATACGTTATACTATATACGACATACGTTATACGTTATACGTTATACGTTATACGTTATACGTTATACGTTATACGTTATACGTTATACGTTATGCGTTATACGTTATACGTTATACGTTATACGTTCTACGTTATACGTTATACGTTAAACGTTGTACGTTATACGTTCTACGTTATACGTTATACGTTATACGTTATACGTTATACGTTATGCGTTATACGTTATACGTTATACGTTATACGTTATACGTTATACGTTATACGTTATACGTTATACGTTATACGTTATACGTTATACGTTATACGTTATACGATATACGTAATATGTAATACGTCATACGTTTTACGTTAATCGTTATACGTTATACGTTATACGCTATACGTTATACGTTATACGTTATACGTTATACGTTATACGTTATACGTTATACGTTATACGTTATACGTTATACGTTATACGTTATACGTTATACGTTATTCGTTATACGTTATACGTTATACATTATACGTTATACGTTATACGTTATACGTTATACGTTATACGTTATACGTTATACGTTATACGTTATACGTTATACGTTATACGTTATACGTTATACGTTATACGTTGTACGTTATACGTTATACGTTATACGTTATACGTTATACGTTATACGTTATACGATATACGTTATACGTTATACGTTATACGTTATACGTTATACGTTATACGTTATACGTTATACGTTATACGTTATGCGTTATAGGATATACGTTATACGTTATACGTTGTACGTTATACGTTATACGCTATACGTTAAACGTTGTACGTTATACGTTATACGTCATACGTTATACGTCATACGTTATACGTTATACGTTATACGTTATACGTTATACGTTATACGTTATACGTTATACATTATACGTTATACGCTATACGTTATACGTTATACGTTATACGTTAAACGTTGTACGTTATACGTTATACGTCATACGTTATACGTTATACGTTATACGTTATACGTTATACGTTATACGTAATATGTAATACGTCATACGTTTTACGTTAATTGTTATACGTTATACGTTATACGTTATACGTTATACGTTATACGTTATACGTTATACGTTATACGTTATACGTTATACGACATACGTTATACGTTATACGTTATACGTTATACGTTATACGATATACGTTATACGTTATACGTTATACGTTATACGTTATACGTTATACGTTATACGTTATACGTTATACGTTATGCGTTATAGGATATACGTTATACGTTATACGTTGTACGTTATACGTTATACATTATACGTTATACGTTATACGTTGGACGTTTTACGTTATACGTTATACGTTATACGCTATACGTTATACGTTATACGTTATACGTTATATTATACGTTATACATTATACGTTCTGTGTTATAGGATATACGTTATACGTTATACGTTGTACGTTATACGTTATACATTATACGTTATACGTTATACGTTATACGTTAAACGTTGTACGTTATACGTTATACGTTATACGTTATACGTTATACGTTATACGTTATACGTTATACGTTATACGTTATACGTTATACCTTATACCATATACGTTATACGTTATACGTTATACGTTATACATTATACGTTATACGTTGAACGTTGTACGATATACGTTATACGTTATACGTTATACGTTATACGTTATACGTTATACGTTATACGTTAAATGTTGTACGTTATAGGTTATACGTCATACGTTATACGTTATACGTTATACGTTATACGTTCTACGTTATACGTTATACGTTATACGTTAAACGTTGTACGTTATACGTTATACGTTATACGTTATTCGTTATACGTTATACGTTATACGTTCTACGTTATACGTTATACGTTATACGTTATACGTCATACGTTATACGTTATACGTTATACGTTATACGTTCTACGTTATACGTTATACGTTAAACGTTGTACGTTATACGTTATACGTCATACGTTGTACGTTATACGTTATACGTTATACGTTCTACGTTATACGTTATACGTTAAACGTTGTACGTTATACGTTATACGTTATACGTTATACGTTATACGTTATACGTTATGCGTTATACGTTATACGTTATACGTTATACGTTATACGTCATACGTTATACGTTATACGTTATACGTTATACGTTCTTCGTTATACGTTATACGTTAAACGTTGTACGTTATACGTTATACGTTATACGTTATACGTTATACGTTATACGTTATACGTTATGCGTTATACGTTATACGTTATACGTTATACGTTATACGTTATACGTTATACGTTATACGTTATACGTTATACGTTATACTTTATACGTAATATGTAATACGTCATACGTTTTACGTTAATCGTTATACGTTATACGTTACACGCTATACGTTATACGTTATACGTTATACGTTATACGTTATACGTTATACGTTATACGTTATACGTTATACGTTATACGTTATACGTAATATGTAATACGTCATACGTTTTACGTTAATCGTTATACGTTATACGTTACACGCTATACGTTATACTTTATACGTTATACGTTATACGTTATACGTTATACGTTATACGTTATACGTTATACGTTATACGTTATACGTTATACGTTATACGTTATACGTTATACGTTATACGTTATACGTTATACGTTATACGTTATACGTTATACGTTATACGTTATACGTTATACGTTATACGTTATACGTTATACGTTATACGTTATACGTTATACGTTATACGTTATACGTTATACGTTATGCGTTATAGGATATAAGTTATACGTTATACGTTGTACGTTATACGTTATACGTTATACGTTATACGTTATACGTTATACGTTATACGATATACGTTATACGTTATACGTTATACGTTATACGTTATACGTTATACGTTATTCGTTATACGTTATACGTTATGCGTTGTAGGATATACGTCATACGTTATACGTTGTACGTTATACGTTATACGCTATACGTTATACGTTATACGTTGGACGTTATACGTTATACGTTATACGTTATACGCTATACGTTATACGTTATACGTTATACGTTATACGTTATACGTTGTACGTTATACGTTATACGTTATACGTTATACGTTATACGTTATACGTTATACGTTATACGTTATACGTTATACGTTATACGTTATACGTTATACGTTATACGTTATACGTTATATTATACGTTATACATTATACGTTATGTGTTATACGTTATACGTTATACGTTATACGTTATACGTTATGCGTTATAGGATATAAGTTATACGTTATACGTTGTACGTTATACGTTATACGTTATACGTTATACGTTATACGTTATACGTTATACGTTATACGTTATACGTTATACGTTATACGATATACGTAATATGTAATACGTCATACGTTTTACGTTAATCGTTATACGTTATACGTTATACGCTATACGTTATACGTTATACGTTATACGTTATACGTTATACGTTATACGTTATACGTTATACGTTATACGTTATACGTTATACGTTGTACGTTATACGTTATACGTTATACGTTATACGTAAGACGTTGTACGTTATACGTTATACGTTATACGTTATACGTTATACGTTATACGTTATACGTTATACGTTATACGTTATACGTTCTACGTTATACGTTATACGTTAAACGTTGTACGTTATACGTTATACGTTATACGTTATACGTTATACGTTATACGTTATGCGTTATACGTTATACGTTATACGTTATACGTTATACGTTATACGTTATACGTTATACGTTATACATTATACGTTATACGTTATACGTTATGCGTTATAGGATATACCTCATACGTTATACGTTGTACGTTATACGTTATGCGTTATGCGTTATACGTCATGCGATATACGTTATACGTTATACGTTATACGTTATACGTTATACATTATACGTTATACGTTATACGTTATACGTTATACGTTATACGTTATACGTTATACGTTATACGTTATACGTTATACGTTATACGTTATGCGTTATAGGATATACGTTATGCGTTATACGTTATACGTTATACGTTATACGTTATACGTTAAACGTTGTACGTTATACGTTATACGTTATACGTTATACGTTATACGTTATACGTTATACGTTATGCGTTATACGTTATACGTTATACGTTATACGTTCTACGTTATACGTTATACGTTAAACGTTGTACGTTATACGTTATACGTTATACGTTATACGTTATACGTTATACGTTATGCGTTATACGTTATACGTTATACGTTATACGTTATACGTTATACGTTATACGTTATACGTTATACGTTATACGTTATACGTTATACGATATACGTAATATGTAATACGTCATACGTTTTACGTTAATCGTTATACGTTATACGTTATACGCTATACGTTATACGTTATACGTTATACGTTATACGTTATACGTTATACGTTATACGTTATACGTTATACGTTATACGTTATACGTTGTACGTTATACGTTATACGTTATACGTTATACGTTAGACGTTGTACGTTATACGTTATACGTTATACGTTATACGTTATACGTTATACGTTATACGTTATACGTTATACGTTATACGTTATACGTTATACGTTATACGTTATACGTTATATGTTATTCGTTATACGTTATACGTTATACATTATACGTTATACGTTATACGTTATACGTTATACGTTATACGTTATACGTTATACGTTATACGTTATACGTTATACGTTTTACGTTATACATTATACGTTATACGTTATACGTTATACGTTATACGTTATACGTTATACTATATACGACATACGTTATACGTTATACGTTATACGTTATACGTTATACGTTATACGTTATACGTTATACGTTATACGTTATACGTTATACGTTATACGTTATACGTTATACGTTATACTATATACGACATACGTTATACGTTATACGTTATACGTTATACGTTATACGTTATACGTTATACGTTATACGTTATACGTTATACGTTATACGTTATACGTTATACGTTATGCGTTATAGGATATACGTTATACGTTATACGTTGTACGTTATACGTTATACGTTGTACGTTATACGTTCTACGTTATACGTTATACGTTATACGCTGTACGTTATACGTTATACGTCATCCGTTATACGTTATACGTTATACGTTATACGTTCTACGTTATACGTTATACGTTAAACGTTGTACGTTATACGTTATACGTTATACGTTATACGTTATACGTTTTACGTTATACGTTATACGTTATACGTTATACCTTATACGTTATACGTTATACGTTATACGTTATACATTATACGTTGTACGTTGAACGTTGTACGTTATACGTTATACGTTATACGTTATACGTTATACGTTATGCGTTATACGTTATACGTTATACGTTATACGTTCTACGTTATACGTTATACGTTAAACGTTGTACGTTATACGTTATACGTTATACGTTATACGTTATACGTTATACGTTATACGTTATACGTTATACGATATACGTAATATGTAATACGTCATACGTTTTACGTTAATCGTTATACGTTATACGTTATACGCTATACGTTATACGTTATACGTTATACGTTATACGTTATACGTTATACGTTATACGTTATACGTTATACGTTATACGTTATACGTTGTACGTTATACGTTATACGTTATACGTAAGACGTTGTATGTTATACGTTATACGTTATACGTTATACGTTATACGTTATACGTTATACGTTATACGTTATACGTTATACGTTCTACGTTCTACGTTATACGTTATACGTTAAACGTTGTACGTTATACGTTATACGTTATACGTTATACGTTATACGTTATACGTTATGCGTTATACGTTATACGTTATACGTTATACGTTATACGTTATACGTTATACGTTATACGTTATACATTATACGTTATACGTTATACGTTATGCGTTATAGGATATACCTCATACGTTATACGTTGTACGTTATACGTTATGCGTTATGCGTTATACGTCATGCGATATACGTTATACGTTATACGTTATACGTTATACGTTATACATTATACGTTATACGTTATACGTTATACGTTATACGTTATACGTTATACGTTATACGTTATACGTTATACGTTATACGTTATACGTTATGCGTTATAGGATATACGTTATGCGTTATACGTTATACGTTATACGTTATACGTTATACGTTAAACGTTGTACGTTATACGTTATACGTTATACGTTATACGTTATACGTTATACGTTATACGTTATGCGTTATACGTTATACGTTATACGTTATACGTTCTACGTTATACGTTATACGTTAAACGTTGTACGTTATACGTTATACGTTATACGTTATACGTTATACGTTATACGTTATGCGTTATACGTTATACGTTATACGTTATACGTTATACGTTATACGTTATACGTTATACGTTATACGTTATACGTTATACGATATACGTAATATGTAATACGTCATACGTTTTACGTTAATCGTTATACGTTATACGTTATACGCTATACGCTATACGTTATACGTTATACGTTATACGTTATACGTTATACGTTATACGTTATACGTTATACGTTATACGTTATACGTTATACGTTATACGTTGTACGTTATACGTTATACGTTATACGTTATACATTAGACGTTGTACGTTATACGTTATACGTTATACGTTATACGTTATACGTTATACGTTATACGTTATACGTTATACGTTATACGTTATACGTTATACGTTATACGTTATACGTTATATGTTATTCGTTATACGTTATACGTTATACATTATACGTTATACGTTATACGTTATCGTTATACGTTATACGTTATACGTTATACGTTATACGTTATACGTTTTACGTTATACATTATACGTTATACGTTATACGTTATACGTTATACGTTATACGTTATACTATATACGACATACGTTATACGTTATACGTTATACGTTATACGTTATACGTTATACGTTATACGTTATACGTTATACGTTATACGTTATACGTTATACGTTATACGTTACACGTTATACTATATACGACATACGTTATACGTTATACGTTATACGTTATACGTTATACGTTATACGTTATACGTTATACGTTATACGTTATACGTTATACGTTATACGTTATACGTTATGCGTTATAGGATATACGTTATACGTTATACGTTGTACGTTATACGTTATACGTTGTACGTTATACGTTCTACGTTATACGTTATACGTTATACGCTGTACGTTATACGTTATACGTCATCCGTTATACGTTATACGTTATACGTTATACGTTCTACGTTATACGTTATACGTTAAACGTTGTACGTTATACGTTATACGTTATACGTTATACGTTATACGTTTTACGTTATACGTTATACGTTATACGTTATACCTTATACGTTATACGTTATACGTTATACGTTATACATTATACGTTGTACGTTGAACGTTGTACGTTATACGTTATACGTTATACGTTATACGTTATACGTTATGCGTTATACGTTATACATTATACGTTATACGTTCTACGTTATACGTTATACGTTAAACGTTGTACGTTATACGTTATACGTTATACGTTATACGTTATACGTTATGCGTTATACGTTATACGTTATACGTTATACGTTATACGTTATACGTTATACGTTATACGTTATACATTATACGTTATACGTTATACGTTATGCGTTATAGGATATACCTCATACGTTATACGTTGTACGTTATACGTTATGCGTTATGCGTTATACGTCATGCGATATACGTTATACGTTATACGTTATACGTTATACGTTATACATTATACGTTATACGTTATACGTTATACGTTATACGTTATACGTTATACGTTATACGTTATACGTTATACGTTATACGTTATGCGTTATAGGATATACGTTATGCGTTATACGTTATACGTTATACGTTATACGTTATGCGTTATACGTAATACGTTATACGTTATACGTTCTACGTTATACGTTATACGTTAAACGTTGTACGTTATACGTTATACGTTATACGTTATACGTTATACGTTATACGTTATGCGTTATACGTTATACGTTATACGTTATACGTTATACGTTATACGTTATACGTTATACGTTATACGTTATACGTTATACGATATACGTAATATGTAATACGTCATACGTTTTACGTTAATCGTTATACGTTATACGTTATACGCTATACGTTATACGTTATACGTTATACGTTATACGTTATACGTTATACGTTATACGTTATACGTTATACGTTATACGTTATACGTTGTACGTTATACGTTATACGTTATACGTTATACGTTAGACGTTGTACGTTATACGTTATACGTTATACGTTATACGTTATACGTTATACGTTATACGTTATACGTTATACGTTATACGTTATACGTTATACGTTATACGTTATACGTTATACGTTATACGTTATACGTTATACGTTATAGGTTATACGTTATACGTTATACGTTATACGTTATAAGTTATACGTTATACGTCATAGGTTATACGTTGAACGTTATACGTTATACGTAGTATGTAATGCGTCATACGTTTTACGTTATTCGTTATACGTTATACGTTATACGTTATACGTTATACGTTATACGTTATACGTTATACGTTATACGTTAGACGTTGTACGTTATACGTTATAGGTTATACGTTATACGTTATACGTTATACGTTATAAGTTATACGTTATACGTCATAGGTTATACGTTGAACGTTATACGTTATACGTAGTATGTAATGCGTCTTACGTTTTACGTTATTCGTTTTACGTTATACGTGATACGTTATACGTTATACGTTATACGTTATACGTTAGAAGTTATACGTTATACGTTATACGTTATACGTTATACGTTATACGTTATACGTTATACGTTATACGTTATACGTTATACGTTATACGTTATACGTTATACGTTATACGTTATACGTTATACGTTGTACGTTATACCTTGTACGTTATACGTTATACGTTATACGTTATACGTTATACGTTAGACGTCATTTGTTATACGTTATACGTTATACGTTATACGTTATACGTTATACGTTATACGTCATACGTTATACGTTATACGTTATACGTTATACGTTATACGTAATACGTTATACGTTATACGTTATACGTTATACGTTATACGTTATACGTTATACGTTATACGTTATACGTTACACGTTATACGTTATACGTTATACGTTATACGTTGTACGTTATACGTTATAAGTTGTACGTTATACGATATACGTTATACGTTATTCGTTATACGTACTTCGTTACACGTTATACTTTATACGTTATACGTTATACGTTATACGTCATAGGTTATACGTTATACGTTATACGTTATACGGTATACGGTATACGTTACACGTCATACGTTATACGTTATACGTTATACGTTATACGTTATACGTTATACGTTATACGTTATACGTTATACGTTATACGTTATACGTTATACGTTATACGTTATACGTTATACGTTATACGTTATACGTTATACGTTATACGTTATACGTTATACGTTATACGTTATACGTTATACGTTATACGTTATACGTTCTACGTTATACGTTATACGTTATACGTTATAGGTTATACGTTATACGTTATACGTTATACGTTATACGTTATAAGTTATACGTTATACGTCATAGGTTATACGTTGAACGTTATACGTTATACGTAGTATGTAATGCGTCATACGTTTTACGTTATTCGTTATACGTTATACGTTATACGTTATACGTTATACGTTATACGTTATACGTTATACGTTATACGTTATACGTTATACGTTATACGTTATACGTTATACGTTATACGTTATACGTTATACGTTATACGTTATACGTTATACGTTATACGTTATACGTTATACGTTATACGTTATACGTTATACGTTATACGTTATACGTTATACGTTATACGTTATACGTTATACGTTATACGTTATACGTTATACGTTATACGTTATACGTTATACGTTATACGTTATACGTTATACGTTATACGTCATACGTTATACGTTATACGTTATACGTTATACGTTATACGTAATACGTTATACGTTATACGTTATACGTTATACGTTATACGTTATACGTTATACGTTATACGTTATACGTTATACGTTACACGTTATACGTTATACGTTATACGTTATACGTTGTACGTTATACGTTATAAGTTGTACGTTATACGATATACGTTATACGTTATTCGTTATACGTACTTCGTTACACGTTATACTTTATACGTTATACGTTATACGTTATACGTCATAGGTTATACGTTATACGTTATACGTTATACGGTATACGTTATACGTTATACGTTATACGTTATACGTTATACGTTACACGTTATACGTTATACGTTATACGTTATACGTTATACGTTATACGTTATACGTTATACGTTATACGTTATACGTTATACGTTATACGTTATACGTTATACGTTATACGTTATACGTTATACGTTATACGTTATACGTTATACGTTATACGTTATAGGTTATACGTTATACGTTATACGTTATACGTTATAAGTTATACGTTATACGTCATAGGTTATACGTTGAACGTTATACGTTATACGTAGTATGTAATGCGTCATACGTTTTACGTTATTCGTTATACGTTATACGTTATACGTTATACGTTATACGTTATACGTTATATGTTATACGTTATACGTTATACGTTATACGTTATACGTTATACGTTATACGTTATACGTTATACGTTATACGTTATACGTTATACGTTATACGTTATACGTTATACGTTATACGTTATACGTTATACGTTATACGTTATACGTTATACGTTATACGTTATACGTTATACGTTATACGTTATACGTTATACGTTATACGTTATACGTTATACGTTATACGTTATACGTTATAGGTTATACGTTATACGTTATACGTTATACGTTATACGTTACAAGTTATACGTTATACGTCATAGGTTATACGTTGAACGTTATACTTTATACGTAGCATGTAATGCGTCATACGTTTTACGTTATTCGTTATACGTTTTTCGTTACAAGTTATACGTTATACGATATACGTTATACGTCATAGGTTATACGTTATACGTTATACGTTATACGTTATACGTTATACATTATGCGTTATACGTTTTACGTTATTCGTTATACGTTATACGTTATACGATATACGTTATACGTTATACGTTATACGTTATACGTTATACGTTATACGTTATACGTTATACGTTATACGTTATACGTTATACGTTATACGTTATACGTTATACGTTATACGTTATACGTTATACGTTATACGTTATACGTTATACGTTATACGTTATACGTTATACGTTATACGTTATACGTTATACGTTATACGTTATACGTTATACGTTAAACGTTATACGTTATACGTTATACGTTATACGTTATACGTTATACGTTATACGTTATACGTTATACGTTATACGTTATACGTTATACGTTATACGTTATACGTTATACGTTATACGTTATACGTTATACGTTATACGTTATACGTTATACGCTATACATTATACGTTATACGTTATACGTTATACGTTATACGTTATACGCTATACGTTATACGTTATACGTTATACATTACATGTTATACGTTATACGTTATACGTTATACGTTATACGTTATACGTTATACGTTATACGTTATACGTTATACGTTATACGTTATACGTTATACGTTATACGTTATACGTTATACGTTATACGTTCTACGTTATACGTTATACGTTATACGTTATACGTTACATGTTATACGTTATACGTTATACGTTATACGATATACGTTATACGTTATACGTTATACTTTATAGGTTATACGTTATACGTTATACGTTATACGTTATACGTTATACGTTATACGTTATACGTTATACGTTATACGTTATACGTTATACGTTATACGTTATAGGTTATACGTTATACGTTATACGTTATACGTTATAAGTTATACGTTATACGTCATAGGTTATACGTTGAACGTTATACGTTATACGTAGTATGTAATGCGTCTTACGTTTTACGTTATTCGTTTTACGTTATACGTGATACGTTATACGTTATACGTTATACGTTATACGTTATAAGTTATACGTTATACGTTATACGTTATACGTTATACGTTATACGTTATACGTTATACGTTATACGTTATACGTTATACGTTATACGTTATACGTTATACGTTATACGTTATACGTTATACGTTATACGTTATACGTTGTACGTTATACGTTGTACGTTATACGTTATACGTTATACGTTATACGTTATACGTTAGACGTTATTTGTTATACGTTATACGTTATACGTTATACGTTATAAGTTATACGTTATACGTCATACGTCATACGTTATACGTTATACGTTATACGTTATACGTAATACGTTATACGTTATACGTTATACGTTATACGTTATACGTTATACGTTATACGTTATACGTTATACGTTATACGTTACACGTTATACGTTATACGTTATACGTTATACGTTGTACGTTATACGTTATAAGTTGTACGTTATACGATATACGTTATACGTTATTCGTTATACGTACTTCGTTACACGTTATACTTTATACGTTATACGTTATACGTTATACGTCATAGGTTATACGTTATACGTTATACGTTATACGGTATACGGTATACGTTACACGTCATACGTTATACGTTATACGTTATACGTTATACGTTATACGTTATACGTTATACGTTATACGTTATACGTTATACGTTATACGTTATACGTTATACGTTATACGTTATACGTTATACGTTATACGTTATACGTTATACGTTATACGTTATACGTTATACGTTATACGTTATACGTTATACGTTATACGTTATACGTTATACGTTATACGTTATACGTTATACGTTATACGTTATACGTTATACGTTATACGTTATACGTTATACGTTATACGTTATACGTTATACGTTATACGTTATACGTTATACGTTATACGTTATACGTTATAAGTTATACGTTATACGTCATAGGTTATACGTTGAACGTTATACGTTATACGTAGTATGTAATGCGTCATACGTTTTACGTTATCCGTTATACGTTATACGTTATACGTTATACGTTATACGTTATACGTTATATGTTATACGTTATACGTTATACGTTATACGTTATACGTTATACGTTATACGTTATACGTTATACGTTATACGTTATACGTTATACGTTATACGTTATACGTTATACGTTATACGTTATACGTTATACGTTATACGTTATACGTTATACGTTATACGTTATACGTTATACGTTATACGTTATACGTTATATGTTATACGTTATACGTTATACGTTATACGTTATACGTTATACGTTATACGTTATAGGTTATACGTTATACGTTATACGTTATACGTTATACGTTACAAGTTATACGTTATACGTCATAGGTTATACGTTGAACGTTATACTTTATACGTAGCATGTAATGCGTCATACGTTTTACGTTATTCGTTATACGTTTTTCGTTACAAGTTATACGTTATACGATATACGTTATACGTCATAGGTTATACGTTATACGTTATACGTTATACGTTATACGTTATACATTATGCGTTGTACGTTTTACGTTGTTCGTTATACGTTATACGTTATACGATATACGTTATACGTTATACGTTATACGTTATACGTTATACGTTATACGTTATACGTTATACGTTATACGTTATACGTTATACGTTATACGTTATACGTTATACGTTATACGTTATACGTTATACGTTATACGTTATACGTTATACGTTATACGTTATACGTTATACGTTATACGTTATACGTTATACGTTATACGTTATACGTTATACGTTATACGTTATACGTTATACGTTATACGTTATACGTTATACGTTATACGTTATACGTTATACGTTATACGTTATACGTTATACGTTATACGTTATACGTTATACTTTATAGGTTATACGTTATACGTTATACGTTATACGTTATACGTTATACGTTATACGTTATACGTTATACGTTATACGTTATACGTTATACGTTATACGTTATACGTTATACGTTATACGGTATACGTTATACGTTGTACGTTATACGTTACACGTTATACGTTATACGTCATAGGTTATACGTTATACGTTATACGTTATGCGTTATACGTTATACGTTATACGTTATACGTTATACGTTATACGTTATGCGTTATACATTATACGTTATTAGTTATACGTTATACGTTATACTTTATACGTTATACTTTATACGTTATACGTTATACGTTATACGTTATACGTTATACGTTATACGTTATACGTTATACGTTATACGTTATACGTTATACGTTGTACGTTATACGTTATACGTTATACGTTACAAGTTATACGTTATACGTTATACGTTATACGTCATAGGTTATACGTTATACGTTATACGTTATACATTATGCGTTGTACGTTTTACGTTGTTCGTTATACGTTATACGTTATACGATATACGTTATACGTTATACGTTATACGTTATACGTTATACGTTATACGTTATACGTTATACGTTATACGTTATACGTTATACGTTATACGTTATACGTTATACGTTATACGTTATACGTTATACGTTATACGTTATACGTTATACGTTATACGTTATACGTTATACGTTATACGTTATACGTTATACGTTATACGTTATACGTTATACGTTATACGTTATACGTTATACGTTATACGTTATACGTTATACGTTATAGGTTATACGTTATACGTTATACGTTATACATTATACGTTATACGTTAAACGTTATACGTTATACGTTATACGTTATACGTTATACGTTATACGTTATACGTTATACGTTATACGTTATACTTTATAGGTTATACGTTATACGTTATACGTTATACGTTATACGTTATACGTTATACGTTATACGTTATACGTTATACGTTCTACGTTATACGTTATACGTTATACGTTATACGTTATACGGTATACGTTATACGTTGTACGTTATACGTTACACGTTATACGTTATACGTCATAGGTTATACGTTATACGTTATACGTTATGCGTTATACGTTATACGTTATACGTTATACGTTATACGTTATACGTTATACGTTATGCGTTATACATTATACGTTATTAGTTATACGTTATACGTTATACTTTATACGTTATACGTTATACGTTATACGTTATACGTTATACGTTATACGTTATACGTTATACGTTATACGTTATACGTTATACGTTGTACGTTATACGTTATACGTTATACGTTACAAGTTATACGTTATACGTTATACGTTATACGTTATACGTTATACGTCATAGGTTATACGTTATACGTTATACGTTATACGTTATACGTTATACGTTATACGTTATACGTTATACGATATACGTTATACGTTATACGTTATACGTTATACGTTATACGTTATACGTTATACGTTATACGTTATACGTTATACGTTATACGTTATACGTTATACGTTATACGTTATACGTTATACGTTATACGTTATACGTTATACGTTATACGTTATACGTTATACGTTATACGTTATACGTTATACGTTATACGTTATACGTTATACGTAATACTTTATACGTTATACGTTATACGTTATACGTTATACGTTATGCGTTATACGTTATACGTTATACGTTATAGGTTATACGTTATACGTTATACGTTATATGTTACAAGTTATACGTTATACGTCATACGTTATACGTTATACGTTATACGTTATACGTTATACGTTATACGTTGTACGTTATACGTTATACGTTATACGTTATACGTTATACGTTATACGTTATACGTTATACGTTATACGTTATACGTTATACATTATACGTTATACGTTATACGTTATACGTTATACGTTATACGTTATACGTTATACGTTATACGTTATACGTTATACGTTATACGTTGTACGTTATACGTTGTACGTTATACGTTATACGTTATACGTTATACGTTATACGTTAGACGTTATTTGTTATACGTTATACGTTATACGTTATACGTTATACGTTATAAGTTATACGTTATACGTCATAGGTTATACGTTGAACGTTATACGTTATACGTAGTATGTAATGCGTCTTACGTTTTACGTTATTCGTTTTACGTTATACGTGATACGTTATACGTTATACGTTATACGTTATACGTTATAAGTTATACGTTATACGTCATAGGTTATACGTTGAACGTTATACGTTATACGTAGTATGTAATGCGTCATACGTTTTACGTTATCCGTTATACGTTATACGTTATACGTTATACGTTATACGTTATACGTTATATGTTATACGTTATACGTTATACGTTATACGTTATACGTTATACGTTATACGTTATACGTTATACGTTATACGTTATACGTTATACGTTATACGTTATACGTTATACGTTATACGTTATACGTTATACGTTATACGTTATACGTTATACGTTATACGTTATACGTTATACGTTATACGTTATACGTTATACGTTATACGTTATATGTTATACGTTATACGTTATACGTTATACGTTATACGTTATACGTTATACGTTATAGGTTATACGTTATACGTTATACGTTATACGTTATACGTTACAAGTTATACGTTATACGTCATAGGTTATACGTTGAACGTTATACTTTATACGTAGCATGTAATGCGTCATACGTTTTACGTTATTCGTTATACGTTTTTCGTTACAAGTTATACGTTATACGATATACGTTATACGTCATAGGTTATACGTTATACGTTATACGTTATACGTTATACGTTATACATTATGCGTTGTACGTTTTACGTTGTTCGTTATACGTTATACGTTATACGATATACGTTATACGTTATACGTTATACGTTATACGTTATACGTTATACGTTATACGTTATACGTTATACGTTATACGTTATACGTTATACGTTGTACGTTATACGTTATACGTTATACGTTACAAGTTATACGTTATACGTTATACGTTATACGTTATACGTTATACGTCATAGGTTATACGTTATACGTTATACGTTATACGTTATGCGTTATACGTTATACGTTATACGTTATAGGTTATACGTTATACGTTATACGTTATATGTTACAAGTTATACGTTATACGTCATACGTTATACGTTATACGTTATACGTTATACGTTATACGTTGTACGTTATACGTTATACGTTATACGTTATACGTTATACGTTATACGTTATACGTTATACGTTATACGTTATACGTTATACATTATACGTTATACGTTATACGTTATACGTTATACGTTATACGTTATACGTTATACGTTATACGTTATACGTTATACGTTATACGTTGTACGTTATACGTTGTACGTTATACGTTATACGTTATACGTTATACGTTATACGTTAGACGTTATTTGTTATACGTTATACGTTATACGTTATACGTTATAAGTTATACGTTATACGTCATAGGTTATACGTTGAACGTTATACGTTATACGTAGTATGTAATGCGTCTTACGTTTTACGTTATTCGTTTTACGTTATACGTGATACGTTATACGTTATACGTTATACGTTATACGTTATAAGTTATACGTTATACGTCATAGGTTATACGTTGAACGTTATACGTTATACGTAGTATGTAATGCGTCATACGTTTTACGTTATCCGTTATACGTTATACGTTATACGTTATACGTTATACGTTATACGTTATATGTTATACGTTATACGTTATACGTTATACGTTATACGTTATACGTTATACGTTATACGTTATACGTTATACGTTATACGTTATACGTTATACGTTATACGTTATACGTTATACGTTATACGTTATACGTTATACGTTATACGTTATACGTTATACGTTATACGTTATACGTTATACGTTATACGTTATACGTTATATGTTATACGTTATACGTTATACGTTATACGTTATACGTTATACGTTATACGTTATAGGTTATACGTTATACGTTATACGTTATACGTTATACGTTACAAGTTATACGTTATACGTCATAGGTTATACGTTGAACGTTATACTTTATACGTAGCATGTAATGCGTCATACGTTTTACGTTATTCGTTATACGTTTTTCGTTACAAGTTATACGTTATACGATATACGTTATACGTCATAGGTTATACGTTATACGTTATACGTTATACGTTATACGTTATACATTATGCGTTGTACGTTTTACGTTGTTCGTTATACGTTATACGTTATACGATATACGTTATACGTTATACGTTATACGTTATACGTTATACGTTATACGTTATACGTTATACGTTATACGTTATACGTTATACGTTATACGTTATACGTTATACGTTATACGTTATACGTTATACGTTATACGTTATACGTTATACGTTATACGTTATACGTTATACGTTATACGTTATACGTTATACGTTATACGTTATACGTTATACGTTATACGTTATACGTTATACGTTATACGTTATACGTTATACGTTATACGTTATACGTTATACGTTATACGTTATACGTTATACGTTATACGTTATACGTTATACGTTATACGTTATACGTTATACGTTATACGTTATACGTTATACGTTATACGTTATACGATATACGTTATACGTTATACGTTATACGTTATACGTTATACGTTATACGTTATACTTTATAGGTTATACGTTATACGTTATACGTTATACGTTATACGTTATACGTTATACGTTATACGTTATACGTTATACGTTATACGTTATACGTTATACGTTATACGTTATACGTTGTACGTTATACGGTATACGTTATACGTTGTACGTTATACGTTATACGTTATACGTTATAAGTTATACGTTATACGTCATAGGTTATACGTTGAACGTTATACGTTATACGTAGTATGTAATGCGTCATACGTTTTACGTTATCCGTTATACGTTATACGTTATACGTTATACGTTATACGTTATACGTTATATGTTATACGTTATACGTTATACGTTATACGTTATACGTTATACGTTATACGTTATACGTTATACGTTATACGTTATACGTTATACGTTATACGTTATACGTTATACGTTATACGTTATACGTTATACGTTATACGTTATACGTTATACGTTATACGTTATACGTTATACGTTATACGTTATACGTTATACGTTATACGTTATATGTTATACGTTATACGTTATACGTTATACGTTATACGTTATACGTTATACGTTATAGGTTATACGTTATACGTTATACGTTATACGTTACAAGTTATACGTTATACGTCATACGTTATACGTTATACGTTATACGTTATACGTTATACGTTATACGTTATACGTTATACGTTATACGTTATACGTTATACGTTATACGTTATACGTTATACGTTATACGTTATACGTTATACGTTATACGTTATACGTTATACGTTATACGTTATACGTTATACGTTATACGTTATACGATATACGTTATACGTTATACGTTATACGTTATACGTTATACGTTATACGTTATACTTTATAGGTTATACGTTATACGTTATACGTTATACGTTATACGTTATACGTTATACGTTATACGTTATACGTTATACGTTATACGTTATACGTTATACGATATACGTTATACGTTATACGTTATACGTTATACGTTATACGTTATACGTTATACTTTATAGGTTATACGTTATACGTTATACGTTATACGTTATACGTTATACGTTATACGTTATACGTTATACGTTATACGTTATACGTTACAAGTTATACGTTATACGTCATAGGTTATACGTTGAACGTTATACTTTATACGTAGCATGTAATGCGTCATACGTTTTACGTTATTCGTTATACGTTTTTCGTTACAAGTTATACGTTATACGATATACGTTATACGTCATAGGTTATACGTTATACGTTATACGTTATACGTTATACGTTATACATTATGCGTTGTACGTTTTACGTTGTTCGTTATACGTTATACGTTATACGATATACGTTATACGTTATACGTTATACGTTATACGTTATACGTTATACGTTATACGTTATACGTTATACGTTATACGTTATACGTTATACGTTATACGTTATACGTTATACGTTATACGTTATACGTTATACGTTATACGTTATACGTTATACGTTATACGTTATACGTTATACGTTATACGTTATACGTTATACGTTATACGTTATACGTTATACGTTATACGTTATACGTTATACGTTATACGTTATACGTTATACGTTATACGTTATACGTTATACGTTATACGTTATACGTTATACGTTATACGTTATACGTTATACGTTATACGTTATACGTTATACGTTATACGTTATACGTTATACGTTATACGATATACGTTATACGTTATACGTTATACGTTATACGTTATACGTTATACGTTATACTTTATAGGTTATACGTTATACGTTATACGTTATACGTTATACGTTATACGTTATACGTTATACGTTATACGTTATACGTTATACGTTATACGTTATACGTTATACGTTATACGTTGTACGTTATACGGTATACGTTATACGTTGTACGTTATACGTTATACGTTATACGTTATACGTTATACGTTATACGTTACACGTTATACGTCATAGGTTATACGTTATACGTTATACGTTATACGTTATACGTTATACGTTATACGTTATACGTTATACGTTATACGTCATAGGTTATACGTTATACGTTATACGTTATGCGTTATACGTTATGCGTTATACGTTATACGTTATACGTTATACGTTATGCGTTATACGTTATACGTTATTAGTTATACGTTATACGGTATACGTTATACGTTGTACGTTACATGTTATACATTATACGTTATACGTTATACGATATATGTTATACGTTATACGTTATACGTTATACGTTATGCTTTATACGTTATACGTTATACGTTATACGTTATACGTTATACGTTATACGTTATACGTTATACGTTATACGTTATACGTTATACGTCATAGGTTATACGTTATATGTTATACGTTATACGTTATACGTTATACGTTATACGTTATACGTTATACGTTATACGTTATACGTTATACGTTATACGTTATACGTTATACTTTATACGTTATACGTTATACGTTATACGTCATAGGTTATACGTTATATGTTATACGTTATACGTTATGCTTTATACGTTATACGTTATACGTTATACGTTATACGTTATACGTTATACGTTATACGTTATACGTTATAGGTTATACGTTATACGTTATACGTTATACGTTACAAGTTATACGTTATACGTCATACGTTATACGTTATACGTTATACGTTATACGTTATACGTTATACGTTATACGTTATACGTTATACATTATACGTTATACGTTATACGTTAACGTTATACTTTATACGTTATACGTTATACGTTATACGTCATAGGTTATACGTTATATGTTATACGTTATACGTTATACGTTATACGTTATACGTCATACGTTATACGTTATACGTTATTGGTTATACGTTATACGTTATACGTTATACGTTATACGTTATACGTTATGCTTTATACGTTATACGTTATACGTTATACGTTATACGTTATACGTTATACGTTATACGTTATACGTTATACGTTATACGTTGTACGTTATACGTTATAAGTTGTACGTTATACGATATACGTTATACGTTATACGGTATACGTTATACGTTGTACGTTCCATGTTATACGTTATACGTTATACGTTATACGTCATAGGTTATACGTTATACGTTATACGTTATGCGTTATACGTTATGCGTTATACGTTATACGTTATACGTTATACGTTATACGTTATACGTTATACGTTATACGTTATGCGTTATACGTTATACGTTATTAGTTATACGTTATACGGTATACGTTATACGTTGTACGTTACATGTTATACATTATACGTTATACGTTATACGATATATGTTATACGTTATACGTTATACGTTATACGTTATGCTTTATACGTTATACGTTATACGTTATACGTTATACGTTATACGTTATACGTTATACGTTATACGTTATACGTTATACGTAATACGTTATACGTTGTACGTTATACGTTATAAGTTGTACGTTATACGATATACGTTATACGTTATACGGTATACGTTATACGTTGTACGTTCCATGTTATACGTTATACGTTATACGTTATACGTTATACGTTATACGTTATACGTTACACGTTATACGTCATAGGTTATACGTTATACGTTATACGTTATACGTTATACGTTATACGTTATACGTTATACGTTATACGTTATACGTTATACGTTATACGTTATACGTTATACGTTATACGTCATAGGTTATACGTTATACGTTATACGTTATGCGTTATACGTTATGCGTTATACGTTATACGTTATACGTTATACGTTATACGTTATACGTTATACGTTATGCGTTATACGTTATACGTTATTAGTTATACGTTATACGGTATACGTTATACGTTGTACGTTACATGTTATACATTATACGTTATACGTTATACGATATATGTTATACGTTATACGTTATACGTTATGCGTTACACGTTATACGTTATACGCTATACGTTACATGTTATACGTTATACATTATACGTTATACGTTATACGTTATACGTTATACGTTATACGTTATACGTTATACGTTATACGTTATACGTCATAGGTTATACGTTATATGTTATACGTTATACGTTATACGTTATAGGTCATACGTTATACGTTATACGTTATACGTTATACGTTATACCTTATACGTTATACGTTATACGTTAAACGTTATACGTTATACGTTATACGTTATAGGTTATACGTTATACGTTATACGTTATACGTTATACGTTATACGTTATACGTTATACTTTATACGTTATACGTTATACTTTATACGTTATACGTTATACGTTATACGTTATACGTTATACGTTATACGTTATACGTTATACGTTGTACGTTATACGTTATACGTTATACGTTACAAGTTATACGTTGTACGTTATACGTTATACGTCATAGGTTATACGTTATACGTTATACGTTATACGTTATACGTTATACGTTATACGTTATACGATATACGTTATACGTTATGCGTAATACGTTATACGTTATACGTTATACTTTATACGTTATACGTTATACGTTATACGTTATACGTTATACGTTATACGTTATACGTTATACGTTATACGTTATACGTTATACGTTATACGTTATACGTTATACGTTATACGTTATACGTTATACGTTATACGTTATACGTTGTACGTTATACGTTATACGTTATACGTTACAAGTTATACGTTATACGTTATACGTTATACGTCATAGGTTATACGTTATACGTTATACGTTATACGTTATACGTTATACGATATACGTTATACGTTATACGTTATACGTTATACGTTATACGTTATACGCTATACGTTACATGTTATACGTTATACATTATACGTTATACGTTATACGTTATACGTTATACGTTATACGTTATACGTTATACGTTATACGTCATAGGTTATACGTTATACGTTATACGTTATACGTTATACGTTATACGTTATACGTTATACGCTATACGTTATACGTTATACTTTATACGTTATACGTTATACGTTATACGTTATACGTTATGCGTTATACGTTATGCGTTATACGTTATACGTTATACGTTATACGTTATACGATATACGTTATACGTTATGCGTTATACGTTATACGTTATTTGTTATACATTATACGGTATACGTTATACGTTGTACTTTACATTTTATACATTATACGTTATACGTTATACGATATACGTTATACGTTATACGTTATACGTTATACGTTATACGTTATACGTTATACGTTATACTTTATACGTTATACGTTATACGTTATACGTTATACGTTATGCGTTATACGTTATGCGTTATACGTTATACGTTATACGTTATACGTTATACGTTATACGTTATACGTTATACGTTATACGTTATACGTTATGCGTTATACGTTATACGTTATTTGTTATACGTTATACGTTATACGTTATACGTTATACGTTATACGTTATACGTTATACGTTATACGTTATACGTTATACGTTATACGTTATACGTTATACGTTATACGTTATACGTTATACGTTATACGTCATAGGTTATACGTTATACGTTATACGTTATACGTTATACGTTATACGTTATACGTTATACGTTATACGTTATACTTTATACGTTATACGTTATACGTTATGCGTTATACGTTATGCATTATACGTTATGCGTTATACGTTATACGTTATACGTTATACGTTATACGTTATACGTTATACGTTATACGTTATACGTTATGCGTTATACGTTATACGTTATTTGTTATACGTTATACGTTATACGTTATGCGTTATACGTTATACGTTATACGTTATACGTTATACGTTATACGTTATGCGTTATACGTTATACGTTATTAGTTATACGCTATACGTTATAAGTTATACGTTATACGTTATACGTTATACGTTATACGTTATACATTATACGTTATACGTTATACGTTATACGTTATACGTTATACGTTATACGTTATACGTTATACGTTATACGTTATACGTTATACGCTATACGTTACATGTTATACGTTATACGTTATACGTTATACGTTATACGCTATACGGTATACGTTATACGTTGTACGTTATACGTTATACGTTATGCGTTATACGTTATACGTTATACGTTATACGTTATACGTTATACGTTATACGTTATGCGTTATACGTTATACGTTATTAGTTATACGTTATACGGTATACGTTATACGTTTGACGTTACATGTTATACATTATACGTTATACGTTATACGATATACGTTATACGTTATACGTTATACGTTATGCGTTATACGTTATACGTTATACGCTATACGTTACATGTTATACGTTATACATTATACGTTATACGTTATACGTTATACGTTATACGTTATACGTTATACGTTATACGTTATACGTCATAGGTTATACGTTATATGTTATACGTTATACGTTATACGTTATACGTTATACGTTGAACGTTATACGTTATACGTAGTATGTAATGCGTCATACGTTTTACGTTATTCGTTATACGTTATACGTTATACGTTATACGTTATACGTTATACGTTATATGTTATACGTTATACGTTATACGTTATACGTTATACGTTATACGTTATACGTTATACGTTATACGTTATACGTTATACGTTATACGTTATACGTTATACGTTATACGTTATACGTTATACGTTATACGTTATACGTTATACGTTATACGTTATACGTTATACGTTATATGTTATACGTTATACGTTATACGTTATACGTTATACGTTATACGTTATACGTTATACGTTATACGTTATACGTTATAGGTTATACGTTATACGTTATACGTTATACGTTATACGTTACAAGTTATACGTTATACGTCATAGGTTATACGTTGAACGTTATACTTTATACGTAGCATGTAATGCGTCATACGTTTTACGTTATTCGTTATACGTTTTTCGTTACAAGTTATACGTTATACGATATACGTTATACGTCATAGGTTATACGTTATACGTTATACGTTATACGTTATACATTATGCGTTATACGTTTTACGTTATTCGTTATACGTTATACGTTATACGATATACGTTATACGTTATACGTTATACGTTATACGTTATACGTTATACGTTATACGTTATACGTTATACGTTATACGTTATACGTTATACGTTATACGTTATACGTTATACGTTATACGTTATACGTTATACGTTATACGTTATACGTTATACGTTATACGTTATACGTTATACGTTATACGTTATACGTTATACGTTATACGTTATACGTTATACGTTATACGTTAAACGTTATACGTTATACGTTATACGTTATACGTTATACGTTATACGTTGTACGTTATACGTTATACGTTATACGTTATACGTTATACGTTATACGTTATACGTTATACGTTATACGTTATACGTTATACGTTATACGCTATACATTATACGTTATACGTTATACGTTATACGTTATACGTTATAGGCCATACGTTATACGTTATACGTTATACATTACATGTTATACGTTATACGTTATACGATATACGTTATACGTCATAGGTTATACGTTATACGTTATACGTTATACGTTATACGTTATACGTTATACGTTATACGTTATACGTTATACGTTATACGTTAAACGTTATACGTTATACGTTATACGTTATACGTTATACGTTATACGTTGTACGTTATACGTTATACGTTATACGTTATACGTTATACGTTATACGTTATACGTTATACGTTATACGTTATACGTTATACGTTATACGTTATACGTTATACGTTATACGTTATAGGTTATACGTTATACGTTATACGTTATACGTTATAAGTTATACGTTATACGTCATAGGTTATACGTTGAACGTTATACGTTATACGTAGTATGTAATGCGTCTTACGTTTTACGTTATTCGTTTTACGTTATACGTGATACGTTATACGTTATACGTTATACGTTATACGTTATAAGTTATACGTTATACGGTATACGTTATACGTTTGACGTTACATGTTATACTTTATACGTTATACGTTATACGATATACGTTATACGTTATACGTTATACGTTATGCGTTATACGTTATACGTTATACGCTATACGTTACATGTTATACGTTATACATTATACGTTATACGTTATACGTTATACGTTATACGTTATACGTTATACGTTATACGTTATACGTTATACGTTATACGTTATAGGTTATACGTTATACTTTATACGTTATACGTTATACGTTATACGTCATAGGTTATACGTTATATGTTATACGTTATACGTTATGCTTTATACGTTATACGTTATACGTTATACGTTATACGTTATACGTTATACGTTATACGTTATACGTTATAGGTTATACGTTATACGTTATACGTTATACGTTACAAGTTATACGTTATACGTCATACGTTATACGTCATACGTTATACGTTATACGTTATTGGTTATACGTTATACGTTATACGTTATACGTTATACGTTATACGTTATACGTTATACGTTATACGTTATACGTTATACGTTATACGTTATACGTTATACGTTATACGTTATACGTTATACGTTATACGTTATACGTCATAGGTTATACGTTATACGTTATACGTTATGCGTTATACGTTATGCGTTATACGTTATACGTTATACGTTATACGTTATACGTTATACGTTATACGTTATACGTTATACGTTATACGTTATACGTTATACGTTATACGTTATACGTTATACGTTATACGTTATACGTTATACGTTATACGTCATAGGTTATACGTTATATGTTATACGTTATACGTTATACGTTATACGTTATACGTTATACGTTATACGTTATACGTTATACGTTATACGTTATACGTTATACGTTATACTTTATACGTTATACGTTATACGTTATACGTCATAGGTTATACGTTATATGTTATACGTTATACGTTATGCTTTATACGTTATACGTTATACGTTATACGTTATACGTTATACGTTATACGATATACGTTATACGTTATAGGTTATACGTTATACGTTATACGTTATACGTTACAAGTAATACGTTATACGTCATACGTTATACGTTATACGTTATACGTTATACGTTATACGTTATACGTTATACGTTATACGTTATACGTTATACGTTATACGTTATACGTTAACGTTATACTTTATACGTTATACGTTATACGTTATACGTCATAGGTTATACGTTATATGTTATACGTTATACGTTATACGTTATACGTTATACGTCATACGTTATACGTTATACGTTATTGGTTATACGTTATACGTTATACGTTATACGTTATACGTTATACGTTATACGTTATACGTTATACGTTATACGTTATACGTTATACGTTATACGTTATACGTTATACGTTATACGTTATACGTCATAGGTTATACGTTATACGTTATACGTTATGCGTTATACGTTATGCGTTATACGTTATACGTTATACGTTATACGTTATACGTTATACGTTATGCGTTATACGTTATACGTTATACGTTATTAGTTATACGTTATACGGTATACGTTATACGTTGTACGTTACATGTTATACATTATACGTTATACGTTATACGATATACGTTATACGTTATACGTTATACGTTATACGTTATACGTTATTGGTTATACGTTATACGTTATACGTTATACGTTATACGTTATACGTTATACGTTATACGTTATACGTTATACGTTATACGTTATACGTTATACGTTATACCTTATACGTTATTCGTTATACGTTATACGTTATACGTTATACGTTATACGTTATACGTTATACGTTATACGTTATACGTTATACTTTATACGTTATACGTTATACGTTATACATTATACGTTATACGTTATACGTTATACGCTATACGTTATACGTTATACGTTATACGTTATACGTTATACGTTATACGTTATAGGTTATACGTTATACGTTATACGTTATATGTTACAAGTTATACGTTATAAGTCATACGTTATACGTTATACGTTATACGTTATACGTTATACGTTGTACGTTATACGTTATACGTTATACGTTATACGTTATACGTTATACGTTATACGTTATACGTTATACGTTATACGTTATACATTATACGTTATACGTTATACGTTATACGTTATACGTTATACGTTATACGTTATACGTTATACGTTATACGTTGTACGTTATACGTTATAAGTTGTACGTTATACGATATACGTTATACGTTATACGGTATACGTTATACGTTGTACGTTCCGTGTTATACGTTATACGTTATACGTTATACGTTATACGTTATACGTTATACGTTACACGTTATACGTCATAGGTTATACGTTATACGTTATACGTTATACGTTATACGTTATACGTTATACGTTATACGTTATACGTTATACGTCATAGGTTATACGTTATACGTTATACGTTATGCGTTATACGTTATGCGTTATACGTTATACGTTATACGTTATACGTTATACGTTATACGTTATACGTTATACGTTATACGTTATGCGTTATACGTTATACGTTATTAGTTATACGTTATACGGTATACGTTATACGTTGTACGTTACATGTTATACATTATACGTTATACGTTATACGATATATGTTATACGTTATACGTTATACGTTATACGTTATGCTTTATACGTTATACGTTATACGTTATACGTTATACGTTATACGTTATACGTTATACGTTATACGTTATACGTTATACGTTATACGTAATACGTTATACGTTGTACGTTATACGTTATAAGTTGTACGTTATACGATATACGTTATACGTTATACTGTATACGTTATACGTTGTACGTTCCATGTTATACGTTATACGTTATACGTTATACGTTATACGTTATACGTTATACGTTACACGTTATACGTCATAGGTTATACGTTATACGTTATACGTTATACGTTATACGTTATACGTTATACGTTATACGTTATACGTTATACGTTATACGTTATACGTTATACGTTATACGTCATAGGTTATACGTTATACGTTATACGTTATGCGTTATACGTTATGCGTTATACGTTATACGTTATACGTTATACGTTATACGTTATACGTTATACGTTATGCGTTATACGTTATACGTTATTAGTTATACGTTATACGGTATACGTTATACGTTGTACGTTACATGTTATACATTATACGTTATACGTTATACGATATATGTTATACGTTATACGTTATACGTTATGCGTTACACGTTATACGTTATACGCTATACGTTACATGTTATACGTTATACATTATACGTTATACGTTATACGTTATACGTTATACGTTATACGTTATACGTTATACGTTATACGTTATACGTCATAGGTTATACGTTATATGTTATACGTTATACGTTATACGTTATAGGTCATACGTTATACGTTATACGTTATACGTTATACGTTATACCTTATACGTTATACGTTATACGTTAAACGTTATACGTTATACGTTATACGTTATAGGTTATACGTTATACGTTATACGTTATACGTTATACGTTACACGTTATACGTTATACTTTATACGTTATACGTTATACGTTATACGTTATACGTTATACGTTATACGTTATACGTTATACGTTATACGTTATACGTTATACGTTGTACGTTATACGTTATACGTTATACGTTACAAGTTATACGTTGTACGTTATACGTTATACGTCATAGGTTATACGTTATACGTTATACGTTATACGTTATACGTTATACGTTATACGTTATACGATATACGTTATACGTTATACGTAATACGTTATACGTTATACGTTATACTTTATACGTTATACGTTATACGTTATACGTTATACGTTATACGTTATACGTTATACGTTATACGTTATACGTTATACGTTATACGTTATACGTTATACGTTATACGTTATACGTTATACGTTGTACGTTATACGTTATACGTTATACGTTACAAGTTATACGTTATACGTTATACGTTATACGTCATAGGTTATACGTTATACGTTATACGTTATACGTTATACGTTATACGGTATACGTTATACGTTATACGTTATACGTTATACGTTATACGTTATACGCTATACGTTACATGTTATACGTTATACATTATACGTTATACGTTATACGTTATACGTTATACGTTATACGTTATACGTTATACGTTATACGTCATAGGTTATACGTTATACGTTATACGTTATACGTTATACGTTATACGTTATACGTTATACGCTATACGTTATACGTTATACTTTATACGTTATACGTTATACGTTATACGTTATACGTTATGCGTTATACGTTATGCGTTATACGTTATACGTTATACGTTATACGTTATACGATATACGTTATACGTTATGCGTTATACGTTATACGTTATTTGTTATACATTATACGGTATACGTTATACGTTGTACTTTACATTTTATACATTATACGTTATACGTTACACGATATGCGTTATACGTTATACGTTATACGTTATACGTTATACGTTATACGTTATACGTTATACTTTATACGTTATACGTTATACGTTATACGTTATACGTTATGCGTTATACGTTATGCGTTATACGTTATACGTTATACGTTATACGTTATACGTTATACGTTATACGTTATACGTTATACGTTATACGTTATGCGTTATACGTTATACGTTATTTGTTATACGTTATACGTTATACGTTATACGTTATACGTTATACGTTATACGTTATACGTTATACGTTATACGTTATACGTTATACGTTATACGTTATACGTTATACGTTATACGTTATACGTCATAGGTTATACGTTATACGTTATACGTTATACGTTATACGTTATACGTTATACGTTATACGTTATACGTTATACTTTATACGTTATACGTTATACGTTATGCGTTATACGTTATGCATTATACGTTATGCGTTATACGTTATACGTTATACGTTATACGTTATACGTTATACGTTATACGTTATACGTTATACGTTATGCGTTATACGTTATACGTTATTTGTTATACGTTATACGTTATACGTTATGCGTTATACGTTATACGTTATACGTTATACGTTATACGTTATACGTTATGCGTTATACGTTATACGTTATTAGTTATACGCTATACGTTATAAGTTATACGTTATACGTTATACGTTATACGTTATACGTTATACATTATACGTTATACGTTATACGTTATACGTTATACGTTATACGTTATACGTTATACGTTATACGTTATACGTTATACGTTATACGCTATACGTTACATGTTATACGTTATACGTTATACGTTATACGTTATACGTTATACGTTATACGTTATACGTTATACGTTATACGTTAAACGTTATACGTTATACGTTATACGTTATACGTTATACGTTATACGTTGTACGTTATACGTTATACGTTATACGTTATACGTTATACGTTATACGTTATACGTTATACGTTATACGTTATACGTTATACGTTATACGCTATACATTATACGTTATACGTTATACGTTATACGTTATACGTTATAGGCCATACGTTATACGTTATACGTTATACATTACATGTTATACGTTATACGTTATACGATATACGTTATACGTCATAGGTTATACGTTATACGTTATACGTTATACGTTATACGTTATACGTTATACGTTATACGTTATACGTTATACGTTATACGTTAAACGTTATACGTTATACGTTATACGTTATACGTTATACGTTATACGTTGTACGTTATACGTTATACGTTATACGTTATACGTTATACGTTATACGTTATACGTTATACGTTATACGTTATACGTTATACGTTATACGTTATACGTTATACGTTATACGTTATAGGTTATACGTTATACGTTATACGTTATACGTTATAAGTTATACGTTATACGTCATAGGTTATACGTTGAACGTTATACGTTATACGTAGTATGTAATGCGTCTTACGTTTTACGTTATTCGTTTTACGTTATACGTGATACGTTATACGTTATACGTTATACGTTATACGTTATAAGTTATACGTTATACGGTATACGTTATACGTTTGACGTTACATGTTATACATTATACGTTATACGTTATACGATATACGTTATACGTTATACGTTATACGTTATGCGTTATACGTTATACGTTATACGCTATACGTTACATGTTATACGTTATACATTATACGTTATACGTTATACGTTATACGTTATACGTTATACGTTATACGTTATACGTTATACGTTATACGTTATACGTTATAGGTTATACGTTATACTTTATACGTTATACGTTATACGTTATACGTCATAGGTTATACGTTATATGTTATACGTTATACGTTATGCTTTATACGTTATACGTTATACGTTATACGTTATACGTTATACGTTATACGTTATACGTTATACGTTATAGGTTATACGTTATACGTTATACGTTATACGTTACAAGTTATACGTTATACGTCATACGTTATACGTCATACGTTATACGTTATACGTTATTGGTTATACGTTATACGTTATACGTTATACGTTATACGTTATACGTTATACGTTATACGTTATACGTTATACGTTATACGTTATACGTTATACGTTATACGTTATACGTTATACGTTATACGTTATACGTTATACGTCATAGGTTATACGTTATACGTTATACGTTATGCGTTATACGTTATGCGTTATACGTTATACGTTATACGTTATACGTTATACGTTATACGTTATACGTTATACGTTATACGTTATACGTTATACGTTATACGTTATACGTTATACGTTATACGTTATACGTTATACGTTATACGTTATACGTCATAGGTTATACGTTATATGTTATACGTTATACGTTATACGTTATACGTTATACGTTATACGTTATACGTTATACGTTATACGTTATACGTTATACGTTATACGTTATACTTTATACGTTATACGTTATACGTTATACGTCATAGGTTATACGTTATATGTTATACGTTATACGTTATGCTTTATACGTTATACGTTATACGTTATACGTTATACGTTATACGTTATACGATATACGTTATACGTTATAGGTTATACGTTATACGTTATACGTTATACGTTACAAGTAATACGTTATACGTCATACGTTATACGTTATACGTTATACGTTATACGTTATACGTTATACGTTATACGTTATACGTTATACGTTATACGTTATACGTTATACGTTAACGTTATACTTTATACGTTATACGTTATACGTTATACGTCATAGGTTATACGTTATATGTTATACGTTATACGTTATACGTTATACGTTATACGTCATACGTTATACGTTATACGTTATTGGTTATACGTTATACGTTATACGTTATACGTTATACGTTATACGTTATACGTTATACGTTATACGTTATACGTTATACGTTATACGTTATACGTTATACGTTATACGTTATACGTTATACGTCATAGGTTATACGTTATACGTTATACGTTATGCGTTATACGTTATGCGTTATACGTTATACGTTATACGTTATACGTTATACGTTATACGTTATGCGTTATACGTTATACGTTATACGTTATTAGTTATACGTTATACGGTATACGTTATACGTTGTACGTTACATGTTATACATTATACGTTATACGTTATACGATATACGTTATACGTTATACGTTATACGTTATACGTTATACGTTATTGGTTATACGTTATACGTTATACGTTATACGTTATACGTTATACGTTATACGTTATACGTTATACGTTATACGTTATACGTTATACGTTATACGTTATACCTTATACGTTATTCGTTATACGTTATACGTTATACGTTATACGTTATACGTTATACGTTATACGTTATACGTTATACGTTATACTTTATACGTTATACGTTATACGTTATACATTATACGTTATACGTTATACGTTATACGCTATACGTTATACGTTATACGTTATACGTTATACGTTATACGTTATACGTTATAGGTTATACGTTATACGTTATACGTTATATGTTACAAGTTATACGTTATAAGTCATACGTTATACGTTATACGTTATACGTTATACGTTATACGTTGTACGTTATACGTTATACGTTATACGTTATACGTTATACGTTATACGTTATACGTTATACGTTATACGTTATACGTTATACATTATACGTTATACGTTATACGTTATACGTTATACGTTATACGTTATACGTTATACGTTATACGTTATACGTTGTACGTTATACGTTATAAGTTGTACGTTATACGATATACGTTATACGTTATACGGTATACGTTATACGTTGTACGTTCCGTGTTATACGTTATACGTTATACGTTATACGTTATACGTTATACGTTATACGTTACACGTTATACGTCATAGGTTATACGTTATACGTTATACGTTATACGTTATACGTTATACGTTATACGTTATACGTTATACGTTATACGTCATAGGTTATACGTTATACGTTATACGTTATGCGTTATACGTTATGCGTTATACGTTATACGTTATACGTTATACGTTATACGTTATACGTTATACGTTATACGTTATACGTTATGCGTTATACGTTATACGTTATTAGTTATACGTTATACGGTATACGTTATACGTTGTACGTTACATGTTATACATTATACGTTATACGTTATACGATATATGTTATACGTTATACGTTATACGTTATACGTTATGCTTTATACGTTATACGTTATACGTTATACGTTATACGTTATACGTTATACGTTATACGTTATACGTTATACGTTATACGTTATACGTAATACGTTATACGTTGTACGTTATACGTTATAAGTTGTACGTTATACGATATACGTTATACGTTATACTGTATACGTTATACGTTGTACGTTCCATGTTATACGTTATACGTTATACGTTATACGTTATACGTTATACGTTATACGTTACACGTTATACGTCATAGGTTATACGTTATACGTTATACGTTATACGTTATACGTTATACGTTATACGTTATACGTTATACGTTATACGTTATACGTTATACGTTATACGTTATACGTCATAGGTTATACGTTATACGTTATACGTTATGCGTTATACGTTATGCGTTATACGTTATACGTTATACGTTATACGTTATACGTTATACGTTATACGTTATGCGTTATACGTTATACGTTATTAGTTATACGTTATACGGTATACGTTATACGTTGTACGTTACATGTTATACATTATACGTTATACGTTATACGATATATGTTATACGTTATACGTTATACGTTATGCGTTACACGTTATACGTTATACGCTATACGTTACATGTTATACGTTATACATTATACGTTATACGTTATACGTTATACGTTATACGTTATACGTTATACGTTATACGTTATACGTTATACGTCATAGGTTATACGTTATATGTTATACGTTATACGTTATACGTTATAGGTCATACGTTATACGTTATACGTTATACGTTATACGTTATACCTTATACGTTATACGTTATACGTTAAACGTTATACGTTATACGTTATACGTTATAGGTTATACGTTATACGTTATACGTTATACGTTATACGTTACACGTTATACGTTATACTTTATACGTTATACGTTATACGTTATACGTTATACGTTATACGTTATACGTTATACGTTATACGTTATACGTTATACGTTATACGTTGTACGTTATACGTTATACGTTATACGTTACAAGTTATACGTTGTACGTTATACGTTATACGTCATAGGTTATACGTTATACGTTATACGTTATACGTTATACGTTATACGTTATACGTTATACGATATACGTTATACGTTATACGTAATACGTTATACGTTATACGTTATACTTTATACGTTATACGTTATACGTTATACGTTATACGTTATACGTTATACGTTATACGTTATACGTTATACGTTATACGTTATACGTTATACGTTATACGTTATACGTTATACGTTATACGTTGTACGTTATACGTTATACGTTATACGTTACAAGTTATACGTTATACGTTATACGTTATACGTCATAGGTTATACGTTATACGTTATACGTTATACGTTATACGTTATACGGTATACGTTATACGTTATACGTTATACGTTATACGTTATACGTTATACGCTATACGTTACATGTTATACGTTATACATTATACGTTATACGTTATACGTTATACGTTATACGTTATACGTTATACGTTATACGTTATACGTCATAGGTTATACGTTATACGTTATACGTTATACGTTATACGTTATACGTTATACGTTATACGCTATACGTTATACGTTATACTTTATACGTTATACGTTATACGTTATACGTTATACGTTATGCGTTATACGTTATGCGTTATACGTTATACGTTATACGTTATACGTTATACGATATACGTTATACGTTATGCGTTATACGTTATACGTTATTTGTTATACATTATACGGTATACGTTATACGTTGTACTTTACATTTTATACATTATACGTTATACGTTACACGATATGCGTTATACGTTATACGTTATACGTTATACGTTATACGTTATACGTTATACGTTATACTTTATACGTTATACGTTATACGTTATACGTTATACGTTATGCGTTATACGTTATGCGTTATACGTTATACGTTATACGTTATACGTTATACGTTATACGTTATACGTTATACGTTATACGTTATACGTTATGCGTTATACGTTATACGTTATTTGTTATACGTTATACGTTATACGTTATACGTTATACGTTATACGTTATACGTTATACGTTATACGTTATACGTTATACGTTATACGTTATACGTTATACGTTATACGTTATACGTTATACGTCATAGGTTATACGTTATACGTTATACGTTATACGTTATACGTTATACGTTATACGTTATACGTTATACGTTATACTTTATACGTTATACGTTATACGTTATGCGTTATACGTTATGCATTATACGTTATGCGTTATACGTTATACGTTATACGTTATACGTTATACGTTATACGTTATACGTTATACGTTATACGTTATGCGTTATACGTTATACGTTATTTGTTATACGTTATACGTTATACGTTATGCGTTATACGTTATACGTTATACGTTATACGTTATACGTTATACGTTATGCGTTATACGTTATACGTTATTAGTTATACGCTATACGTTATAAGTTATACGTTATACGTTATACGTTATACGTTATACGTTATACATTATACGTTATACGTTATACGTTATACGTTATACGTTATACGTTATACGTTATACGTTATACGTTATACGTTATACGTTATACGCTATACGTTACATGTTATACGTTATACGTTATACGTTATACGTTATACGCTATACGGTATACGTTATACGTTGTACGTTATACGTTATACGTTATGCGTTATACGTTATACGTTATACGTTATACGTTATACGTTATACGTTATACGTTATGCGTTATACGTTATACGTTATTAGTTATACGTTATACGGTATACGTTATACGTTTGACGTTACATGTTATACATTATACGTTATACGTTATACGATATACGTTATACGTTATACGTTATACGTTATGCGTTATACGTTATACGTTATACGCTATACGTTACATGTTATACGTTATACATTATACGTTATACGTTATACGTTATACGTTATACGTTATACGTTATACGTTATACGTTATACGTCATAGGTTATACGTTATATGTTATACGTTATACGTTATACGTTATACGTTATACGTTGAACGTTATACGTTATACGTAGTATGTAATGCGTCATACGTTTTACGTTATTCGTTATACGTTATACGTTATACGTTATACGTTATACGTTATACGTTATATGTTATACGTTATACGTTATACGTTATACGTTATACGTTATACGTTATACGTTATACGTTATACGTTATACGTTATACGTTATACGTTATACGTTATACGTTATACGTTATACGTTATACGTTATACGTTATACGTTATACGTTATACGTTATACGTTATACGTTATACGTTATACGTTATACGTTATACGTTATACGTTATACGTTATACGTTATACGTTATACGTTATACGTTATAGGTTATACGTTATACGTTATACGTTATACGTTATACGTTACAAGTTATACGTTATACGTCATAGGTTATACGTTGAACGTTATACTTTATACGTAGCATGTAATGCGTCATACGTTTTACGTTATTCGTTATACGTTTTTCGTTACAACTTATACGTTATACGATATACGTTATACGTCATAGGTTATACGTTATACGTTATACGTTATACGTTATACGTTATACATTATGCGTTATACGTTTTACGTTATTCGTTATACGTTATACGTTATACGATATACGTTATACGTTATACGTTATACGTTATACGTTATACGTTATACGTTATACGTTATACGTTATACGTTATACGTTATACGTTATACGTTATACGTTATACGTTATACGTTATACGTTATACGTTATACGTTATACGTTATACGTTATACGTTATACGTTATACGTTATACGTTATACGTTATACGTTATACGTTATACGTTAAACGTTATACGTTATACGTTATACGTTATACGTTATACGTTATACGTTATACGTTATACGTTATACGTTATACGTTATACGTTATACGTTATACGTTATACGTTATACGTTATACGTTATACGTTATACGTTATACGTTATACGTTATACGTTATACGTTATACGCTATACATTATACGTTATACGTTATACGTTATACGTTATACGTTATAGGCTATACGTTATACGTTATACGTTATACGTTATACGTTATACGTTATACGTTATACGTTATACGTTATACGTTATACGTTATACGTTATACGTTATACGTTATACGTTATACGTTATACGTTATACGTTATACGTTCTACGTTATACGTTATACGTTATACGTTATACATTACATGTTATACGTTATACGTTATACGTTATACGATATACGTTATACGTTATACGTTATACTTTATAGGTTATACGTTATACGTTATACGTTATACGTTATACGTTATACGTTATACGTTATACGATATACGTTATACGTTATACGTTATACGTTATACGTTATAGGTTATACGTTATACGTTATACGTTATACGTTATACGTTATACGTTATACGTTATACGTTATACGTTATACGTTATACGTTATACGTTATACGTTATACGTTATACGTTATACGTTATACGTTATACGTTATAGGTTATACGTTATACGTTATACGTTATACGTTATACGTTACAAGTTATACGTTATACGTCATAGGTTATACGTTGAACGTTATACTTTATACGTAGCATGTAATGCGTCATACGTTTTACGTTATTCGTTATACGTTTTTCGTTACAAGTTATACGTTATACGATATACGTTATACGTCATAGGTTATACGTTATACGTTATACGTTATACGTTATACGTTATACATTATGCGTTATACGTTTTACGTTGTTCGTTATACGTTATACGTTATACGATATACGTTATACGTTATACGTTATACGTTATACGTTATACGTTATACGTTATACGTTATACGTTATACGTTATACGTTATACGTTATACGTTATACGTTATACGTTATACGTTATACGTTATACGTTATACGTTATACGTTATACGTTATACGTTATACGTTATACGTTATACGTTATACGTTATACGTTATACGTTATACGTTATACGTTATACGTTATACTTTATAGGTTATACGTTATACGTTATACGTTATACGTTATACGTTATACGTTATACGTTATACGTTATACGTTATACGTTATACGTTATACGTTATACGTTATACGTTATACGTTATACGTTATACGTTATACGTTATACGTTATACGTTATACGTTATACGGTATACGTTATACGTTGTACGTTATACGTTACACGTTATACGTTATACGTCATAGGTTATACGTTATACGTTATACGTTATGCGTTATACGTTATACGTTATACGTTATACGTTATACGTTATACGTTATACGTTATACGTTATACGTTATACGTTATACGTTATACGTTATACGTTATACGTTATACGTTATACGTTATACGTTATACGTTATACGTTATACGTTATACGTTATACGTTATACGTAATACGTTATACGTTGTACGTTATACGTTATACGTTATACGTTATACGTTATACGTTATACGTTATACGTTATACGTTATACGTTATACGTTATACGTTATACGTTATACGTTATACGTTATACGTTATACGTTATACGTTATACGTTATACGTTATACGTTATACGTTATACGTTATAGGTTATACGTTATACGTTATACGTTATACGTTATAAGTTATACGTTATACGTCATAGGTTATACGTTGAACGTTATACGTTATACGTAGTATGTAATGCGTCATACGTTTTACGTTATTCGTTATACGTTATACGTTATACGTTATACGTTATACGTTATACGTTATATGTTATACGTTATACGTTATACGTTATACGTTATACGTTATACGTTATACGTTATACGTTATACGTTATACGTTATACGTTATACGTTATACGTTATACGTTATACGTTATACGTTATACGTTATACGTTATACGTTATACGTTATACGTTATACGTTATACGTTATACGTTATACGTTATACGTTATACGTTATACGTTATACGTTATACGTTATACGTTATACGTTATACGTTATAGGTTATACGTTATACGTTATACGTTATACGTTATACGTTACAAGTTATACGTTATACGTCATAGGTTATACGTTGAACGTTATACTTTATACGTAGCATGTAATGCGTCATACGTTTTACGTTATTCGTTATACGTTTTTCGTTACAAGTTATACGTATATACGTTATACGTCATAGGTTATACGTTATACGTTATACGTTATACGTTATACGTTATACATTATGCGTTATACGTTTTACGTTATTCGTTATACGTTATACGTTATACGATATACGTTATACGTATACGTTATACGTTATACGTTATACGTTATACGTTATACGTTATACGTTATACGTTATACGTTATACGTTATACGTTATACGTTATACGTTATACGTTATACGTTATACGTTATACGTTATACGTTATACGTTATACGTTATACGTTATACGTTATACGTTATACGTTATACGTTATACGTTATACGTTATACGTTATACGTTATACGTTATACGTTATACGTTATACGTTAAACGTTATACGTTATACGTTATACGTTATACGTTATACGTTATACGTTATACGTTATACGTTATACGTTATACGTTATACGTTATACGTTATACGTTATACGTTATACGTTATACGTTATACGTTATACGTTATACGTTATACGTTATACGTTATACGCTATACATTATACGTTATACGTTATACGTTATACGTTATACGTTATACGCTATACGTTATACGTTATACGTTATACATTACATGTTATACGTTATACGTTATACGTTATACGTTATACGTTATACGTTATACGTTATACGTTATACGTTATACGTTATACGTTATACGTTATACGTTATACGTTATACGTTATACGTTATACGTTATACGTTATACGTTATACGTTATACGTTCTACGTTATACGTTATACGTTATACGTTATACGTTATACATTACATGTTATACGTTATACGTTATACGTTATACGATATACGTTATACGTTATACGTTATACTTAATAGGTTATACGTTATACGTTATACGTTATACGTTATACGTAATACGTTATACGTTATACGTTATACGTTATACGTTATACGTTATACGTTATACGTTATACGTTATACGTTATACGTTATACGTTATACGTTATACGTTATACGTTATACGTTATACGTTATACGTTATACGTTATACGTTATAGGTTATACGTTATACGTTATACGTTATACGTTATACGTTACAAGTTATACGTTATACGTCATAGGTTATACGTTGAACGTTATACTTTATACGTAGCATGTAATGCGTCATACGTTTTACGTTATTCGTTATACGTTTTTCGTTACAAGTTATACGTTATACGATATACGTTATACGTCATAGGTTATACGTTATACGTTATACGTTATACGTTATACGTTATACATTATGCGTTATACGTTTTACGTTATTCGTTATACGTTATACGTTATACGATATACGTTATACGTTATACGTTATACGTTATACGTTATACGTTATACGTTATACGTTATACGTTATACGTTATACGTTATACGTTATACGTTATACGTTATACGTTATACGTTATACGTTATACGTTATACGTTATACGTTATACGTTATACGTTATACGTTATACGTTATACGTTATACGTTATACGTTATACGTTATACGTTATACGTTATACGTTATACGTTATACGTTAAACGTTATACGTTATACGTTATACGTTATACGTTATACGTTATACGTTATACGTTATACGTTATACGTTATACGTTATACGTTATACGTTATACGTTATACGTTATACGTTATACGTTATACGTTATACGTTATACGTTATACGTTATACGTTATACGCTATACATTATACGTTATACGTTATACGTTATACGTTATACGTTATACGCTATACGTTATACGTTATACGTTATACATTACATGTTATACGTTATACGTTATACGTTATACGTTATACGTTATACGTTATACGTTATACGTTATACGTTATACGTTATACGTTATACGTTATACGTTATACGTTATACGTTATACGTTATACGTTATACGTTCTACGTTATACGTTATACGTTATACGTTATACGTTATACATTACATGTTATACGTTATACGTTATACGTTATACGATATACGTTATACGTTATACGTTATACTTAATAGGTTATACGTTATACGTTATACGTTATACGTTATACGTAATACGTTATACGTTATACGTTATACGTTATACGTTATACGTTATACGTTATACGTTATACGTTATACGTTATACGTTACACGTTATACGTTATACGTTATACGTAATACGTTGTACGTTATACGTTATAAGTTGTACGTTATACGATATACGTTATACGTTATTCGTTATACGTACTTCGTTACACGTTATACTTTATACGTTATACGTTATACGTTATACGTCATAGGTTATACGTTATACGTTATACGTTATACGGTATACGGTATACGTTACACGTCATACGTTATACGTTATACGTTATACGTTATACGTTATACGTTATACGTTATACGTTATACGTTATACGTTATACGTTATACGTTATACGTTATACGTTATACGTTATACGTTATACGTTATACGTTATACGTTATACGTTATACGTTATACGTTATACGTTATACGTTATACGTTATACGTTATACGTTATACGTTATACGTTATACGTTATACGTTATACGTTATACGTTATACGTTATACGTTATACTTTATAGGTTATACGTTATACGTTATACGTTATACGTTATACGTTATACGTTATACGTTATACGTTATACGTTATACGTTATACGTTATACGTTATACGCTATACGTTATACGTTATACGGTATACGTTATACGTTGTACGTTATACGTTACACGTTATACGTTATACGTCATAGGTTATACGTTATACGTTATACGTTATGCGTTATACGTTATACGTTATACGTTATACGTTATACGTTATACGTTATACGTTATGCGTTATACATTATACGTTATTAGTTATACGTTATACGTTATACTTTATACGTTATACGTTATACGTTATACGTTATACGTTATACGTTATACGTTATACGTTATACGTTACACGTTATACGTTATACGTTGTACGTTATACGTTATACGTTATACGTTACAAGTTATACGTTATACGTTATACGTTATACGTCATAGGTTATACGTTATACGTTATACGTTATACGTTATACGTTATACGTTATACGTTATACGTTATACGATATACGTTATACGTTATACGTTATACGTTATACGTTATACGTTATACGTTATACGTTATACGTTATACGTTATACGTTATACGTTATACGTTATACGTTATACGTTATACGTTATACGTTATACGTTATACGTTATACGTTATACGTTATACGTTATACGTTATACGTTATACGTTATACGTAATACTTTATACGTTATACGTTATACGTTATACGTTATACGTTATACGTTATACGTTATACGTTATACGTTATAGGTTATACGTTATACGTTATACGTTATATGTTACAAGTTATACGTTATACGTCATACGTTATACGTTATACGTTATACGTTATACGTTATACGTTGTACGTTATACGTTATACGTTATACGTTATACGTTATACGTTATACGTTATACGTTATACGTTATACGTTATACGTTATACGTTATACGTTATACGTTATACGTTATACGTTATACGTTATACGTTATACGTTATACGTTATACGTTATACGTTGTACGTTATACGTTGTACGTTATACGTTATACGTTATACGTTATACGTTATACGTTAGACGTTATTTGTTATACGTTATACGTTATACGTTATACGTTATACGTTATAAGTTATACGTTATACGTCATAGGTTATACGTTGAACGTTATACGTTATACGTAGTATGTAATGCGTCTTACGTTTTACGTTATTCGTTTTACGTTATACGTGATACGTTATACGTTATACGTTATACGTTATACGTTATAAGTTATACGTTATACGTCATAGGTTATACGTTGAACGTTATACGTTATACGTAGTATGTAATGCGTCATACGTTTTACGTTATCCGTTATACGTTATACGTTATACGTTATACGTTATACGTTATACGTTATATGTTATACGTTATACGTTATACGTTATACGTTATACGTTATACGTTATACGTTATACGTTATACGTTATACGTTATACGTTATACGTTATACGTTATACGTTATACGTTATACGTTATACGTTATACGTTATACGTTATACGTTATACGTTATACGTTATACGTTATACGTTATACGTTATACGTTATACGTTATACGTTATACGTTATACGTTATACGTTATACGTTATACGTTATACGTTATAGGTTATACGTTATACGTTATACGTTATACGTTATACGTTACAAGTTATACGTTATACGTCATAGGTTATACGTTGAACGTTATACTTTATACGTAGCATGTAATGCGTCATACGTTTTACGTTATTCGTTATACGTTTTTCGTTACAAGTTATACGTTATACGATATACGTTATACGTCATAGGTTATACGTTATACGTTATACGTTATACGTTATACGTTATACATTATGCGTTGTACGTTTTACGTTGTTCGTTATACGTTATACGTTATACGATATACGTTATACGTTATACGTTATACGTTATACGTTATACGTTATACGTTATACGTTATACGTTATACGTTATACGTTATACGTTATACGTTATACGTTATACGTTATACGTTATACGTTATACGTTATACGTTATACGTTATACGTTATACGTTATACGTTATACGTTATACGTTATACGTTATACGTTATACGTTATACGTTATACGTTATACGTTATACGTTATACGTTATACGTTATACGTTATACGTTATACGTTATACGTTATACGTTATTCGTTATACGTTATACGTTATACGTTATACGTTATACGTTATACGTTATACGTTATACGTTATACGTTATACGTTATACGTTATACGTTATACGTTATACTTTATAGGTTATACGTTATACGTTATACGTTATACGTTATACGTTATACGTTATACGTTATACGTTATACGTTATACGTTATACGTTATACGTTATACGTTATACGTTATACGTTATACGGTATACGTTATACGTTGTACGTTATACGTTACACGTTATACGATATACGTCATAGGTTATACGTTATACGTTATACGTTATGCGTTATACGTTATACGTTATACGTTATACGTTATACGTTATACGTTATACGTTATACGTTATGCGTTATACATTATACGTTATTAGTTATACGTTATACGTTATACTTTATACGTTATACGTTATACGTTATACGTTATACGTTATACGTTATACGTTATACGTTATACGTTATACGTTATACGTTATACGTTGTACGTTATACGTTATACGTTATACGTTACAAGTTATACGTTATACGTTATACGTTATACGTCATAGGTTATACGTTATACGTTATACGTTATACGTTATACGTTATACGTTATACGTTATACGTTATACGATATACGTTATACGTTATACGTTATACGTTATACGTTATACGTTATACGTTATACGTTATACGTTATACGTTATACGTTATACGTTATACGTTATACGTTATACGTTATACGTTATACGTTATACGTTATACGTTATACGTTATACGTTATACGTTATACGTTATACGTTATACGTTATACGTTATACGTTATACGTTATACGTTATACGTTATACGTTATACGTTATACGTAATACTTTGTACGTTATACGTTATACGTTATACGTTATACGTTATACGTTATACGTTATACGTTATACGTTATAGGTTATACGTTATACGTTATACGTTATATGTTACAAGTTATACGTTATAAGTCATACGTTATACGTTATACGTTATACGTTATACGTTATACGTTGTACGTTATACGTTATACGTTATACGTTATACGTTATACGTTATACGTTATACGTTATACGTTATACGTTATACGTTATACATTATACGTTATACGTTATACGTTATACGTTATACGTTATACGTTATACGTTATACGTTATACGTTATACGTTATACGTTATACGTTGTACGTTATACGTTATAAGTTGTACGTTATACGATATACGTTATACGTTATACGGTATACGTTATACGTTGTACGTTCCGTGTTATACGTTATACGTTATACGTTATACGTTATACGTTATACGTTATACGTTACACGTTATACGTCATAGGTTATACGTTATACGTTATACGTTATACGTTATACGTTATACGTTATACGTTATACGTTATACGTTATACGTTATACGTTATACGTCATAGGTTATACGTTATACGTTATACGTTATGCGTTATACGTTATGCGTTATACGTTATACGTTATACGTTATACGTTATACGTTATACGTTATACGTTATACGTTATACGTTATACGTTATACGTTATGCGTTATACGTTATACGTTATTAGTTATACGTTATACGGTATACGTTATACGTTGTACGTTACATGTTATACATTATACGTTATACGTTATACGATATATGTTATACGTTATACGTTATACGTTATACGTTATGCTTTATACGTTATACGTTATACGTTATACGTTATACGTTATACGTTATACGTTATACGTTATACGTTATACGTTATACGTTATACGTCATAGGTTATACGTTATATGTTATACGTTATACGTTATACGTTATACGTTATACGTTATACGTTATACGTTATACGTTATACGTTATACGTTATACGTTATACGTTATACGTTATACTTTATACGTTATACGTTATACGTTATACGTCATAGGTTATACGTTATATGTTATACGTTATACGTTATGCTTTATACGTTATACGTTATACGTTATACGTTATACGTTATACGTTATACGTTATACGTTATACGTTATAGGTTATACGTTATACGTTATACGTTATACGTTACAAGTTATACGTTATACGTCATACGTTATACGTTATACGTTATACGTTATACGTTATACGTTATACGTTATACGTTATACGTTATACGTTATACGTTATACGTTATACGTTAACGTTATACTTTATACGTTATACGTTATACGTTATACGTCATAGGTTATACGTTATATGTTATACGTTATACGTTATACGTTATACGTTATACGTCATACGTTATACGTTATACGTTATTGGTTATACGTTATACGTTATACGTTATACGTTATACGTTATACGTTATACGTTATACGTTATACGTTATACGTTATACGTTATACGTTATACGTTATACGTTATACGTTATACGTTATACGTTATACGTTATACGTCATAGGTTATACGTTATACGTTATACGTTATGCGTTATACGTTATGCGTTATACGTTATACGTTATACGTTATACGTTATACGTTATACGTTATGCGTTATACGTTATACGTTATTAGTTATACGTTATACGGTATACGTTATACGTTGTACGTTACATGTTATACATTATACGTTATACGTTATACGATATACGTTATACGTTATACGTTATACGTTATACGTTATACGTTATTGGTTATACGTTATACGTTATACGTTATACGTTATACGTTATACGTTATACGTTATACGTTATACGTTATACGTTATACGTTATACGTTATACGTTATACGTTATTCGTTATACGTTATACGTTATACGTTATACGTTATACGTTATACGTTATACGTTATACGTTATACGTTATACTTTATACGTTATACGTTATACGTTATACATTATACGTTATACGTTATACGTTATACGCTATACGTTATACGTTATACGTTATACGTTATACGTTATACGTTATACGTTATAGGTTATACGTTATACGTTATACGTTATATGTTACAAGTTATACGTTATAAGTCATACGTTATACGTTATACGTTATACGTTATACGTTATACGTTGTACGTTATACGTTATACGTTATACGTTATACGTTATACGTTATACGTTAAACGTTATACGTTATACGTTATACGTTATACATTATACGTTATACGTTATACGTTATACGTTATACGTTATACGTTATACGTTATACGTTATACGTTATACGTTATACGTTATACGTTGTACGTTATACGTTATAAGTTGTACGTTATACGATATACGTTATACGTTCTACGGTATACGTTATACGTTATACGTTATACGTTATACGTTATACGTTATACGTTATACGTTATACGTTATACGTTATACGTTACACGTTATACGTCATAGGTTATACGTTATACGTTATACGTTATACGTTATACGTTATACGTTATACGTTATACGTTATACGTTATACGTCATAGGTTATACGTTATACGTTATACGTTATGCGTTATACGTTATGCGTTATACGTTATACGTTATACGTTATACGTTATACGTTATACGTTATACGTTATACGTTATGCGTTATACGTTATACGTTATTAGTTATACGTTATACGGTATACGTTATACGTTGTACGTTACATGTTATACATTATACGTTATACGTTATACGATATATGTTATACGTTATACGTTATACGTTATACGTTATGCTTTATACGTTATACGTTATACGTTATACGTTATACGTTATACGTTATACGTTATACGTTATACGTTATACGTTATACGTAATACGTTATACGTTGTACGTTATACGTTATAAGTTGTACGTTATACGATATACGTTATACGTTATACGGTATACGTTATACGTTGTACGTTCCATGTTATACGTTATACGTTATACGTTATACGTTATACGTTATACGTTATACGTTACACGTTATACGTCATAGGTTATACGTTATACGTTATACGTTATACGTTATACGTTATACGTTATACGTTATACGTTATACGTTATACGTTATACGTTATACGTTATACGTTATACGTCATAGGTTATACGTTATACGTTATACGTTATGCGTTATACGTTATGCGTTATACGTTATACGTTATACGTTATACGTTATACGTTATACGTTATACGTTATGCGTTATACGTTATACGTTATTAGTTATGCGTTATACGGTATACGTTATACGTTGTACGTTACATGTTATACATTATACGTTATACGTTATACGATATATGTTATACGTTATACGTTATACGTTATGCGTTACACGTTATACGTTATACGCTATACGTTACATGTTATACGTTATACATTATACGTTATACGTTATACGTTATACGTTATACGTTATACGTTATACGTTATACGTTATACGTTATACGTCATAGGTTATACGTTATATGTTATACGTTATACGTTATACGTTATAGGTCATACGTTATACGTTATACGTTATACGTTATACGTTATACCTTATACGTTATACGTTATACGTTAAACGTTATACGTTATACGTTATACGTTATAGGTTATACGTTATACGTTATACGTTATACGTTATACGTTATACGTTATACGTTATACTTTATACGTTATACGTTATACGTTATACGTTATACGTTATACGTTATACGTTATACGTTATACGTTATACGTTATACGTTATACGTTGTACGTTATACGTTATACGTTATACGTTACAAGTTATACGTTGTACGTTATACGTTATACGTCATAGGTTATACGTTATACGTTATACGTTATACGTTATACGTTATACGTTATACGTTATACGATATACGTTATACGTTATACGTAATACGTTATACGTTATACGTTATACTTTATACGTTATACGTTATACGTTATACGTTATACGTTATACGTTATACGTTATACGTTATACGTTATACGTTATACGTTATACGTTATACGTTATACGTTATACGTTATACGTTATACGTTATACGTTGTACGTTATACGTTATACGTTATACGTTACAAGTTATACGTTATACGTTATACGTTATACGTCATAGGTTATACGTTATACGTTATACGTTATACGTTATACGTTATACGATATACGTTATACGTTATACGTTATACGTTATACGTTATACGTTATACGTTATACGCTATACGTTACATGTTATACGTTATACATTATACGTTATACGTTATACGTTATACGTTATACGTTATACGTTATACGTTATACGTTATACGTCATAGGTTATACGTTATACGTTATACGTTATACGTTATACGTTATACGTTATACGTTATACGCTATACGTTATACGTTATACTTTATACGTTATACGTTATACGTTATACGTTATACGTTATGCGTTATACGTTATGCGTTATACGTTATACGTTATACGTTATACGTTATACGATATACGTTATACGTTATGCGTTATACGTTATACGTTATTTGTTATACATTATACGGTATACGTTATACGTTGTACTTTACATTTTATACATTATACGTTATACGTTATACGATATACGTTATACGTTATACGTTATACGTTATACGTTATACGTTATACGTTATACGTTATACTTTATACGTTATACGTTATACGTTATACGTTATACGTTATGCGTTATACGTTATGCGTTATACGTTATACGTTATACGTTATACGTTATACGTTATACGTTATACGTTATACGTTATACGTTATACGTTATGCGTTATACGTTATACGTTATTTGTTATACGTTATACGTTATACGTTATACGTTATACGTTATACGTTATACGTTATACGTTATACGTTATACGTTATACGTTATACGTTATACGTTATACGTTATACGTTATACGTTATACGTTATACGTCATAGGTTATACGTTATACGTTATACGTTATACGTTATACGTTATACGTTATACGTTATACGTTATACGTTATACTTTATACTTTATACGTTATACGTTATACGTTATGCGTTATACGTTATGCATTATACGTTATGCGTTACACGTTATACGTTATACGTTATACGTTATACGTTATACGTTATACGTTATACGTTATACGTTATGCGTTATACGTTATACGTTATTTGTTATACGTTATACGTTATACGTTATGCGTTATACGTTATACGTTATACGTTATACGTTATACGTTATACGTTATGCGTTATACGTTATACGTTATTAGTTATACGCTATACGTTATAAGTTATACGTTATACGTTATACGTTATACGTTATACGTTATACATTATACGTTATACGTTATACGTTATACGTTATACGTTATACGTTATACGTTATACGTTATACGTTATACGTTATACGTTATACGCTATACGTTACATGTTATACGTTATACGTTATACGTTATACGTTATACGCTATACGGTATACGTTATACGTTGTACGTTATACGTTATACGTTATGCGTTATACGTTATACGTTATACGTTATACGTTATACGTTATACGTTATACGTTATGCGTTATACGTTATACGTTATTAGTTATACGTTATACGGTATACGTTATACGTTTGACGTTACATGTTATACATTATACGTTATACGTTATACGATATACGTTATACGTTATACGTTATACGTTATGCGTTATACGTTATACGTTATACGCTATACGTTACATGTTATACGTTATACATTATACGTTATACGTTATACGTTATACGTTATACGTTATACGTTATACGTTATACGTTATACGTCATAGGTTATACGTTATATGTTATACGTTATACGTTATACGTTATACGTTATACGTTGAACGTTATACGTTATACGTAGTATGTAATGCGTCATACGTTTTACGTTATTCGTTTTACGTTATACGTTATACGTTATACGTTATACGTTATACGTTATATGTTATACGTTATACGTTATACGTTAAACGTTATACGTTATACGTTATACGTTATACGTTATACGTTATACGTTATACGTTATACGTTATACGTTATACGTTATACGTTATACGTTATACGTTATACGTTATACGTTATACGTTATACGTTATACGTTATACGTTATACGTTATACGTTATACGTTATACGTTATACGTTATACGTTATACGTTATACGTTATACGTTATACGTTATACGTTATACGTTATAGGTTATACGTTATACGTTATACGTTATACGTTATACGTTACAAGTTATACGTTATACGTCATAGGTTATACGTTGAACGTTATACTTTATACGTAGCATGTAATGCGTCATACGTTTTACGTTATTCGTTATACGTTTTTCGTTACAAGTTATACGTTATACGATATACGTTATACGTCATAGGTTATACGTTATACGTTATACGTTATACGTTATACGTTATACATTATGCGTTATACGTTTTACGTTATTCGTTATACGTTATACGTTATACGATATACGTTATACGTTATACGTTATACGTTATACGTTATACGTTATACGTTATACGTTATACGTTATACGTTATACGTTATACGTTATACGTTATACGTTATACGTTATACGTTATACGTTATACGTTATACGTTATACGTTATACGTTATACGTTATACGTTATACGTTATACGTTATACGTTATACGTTATACGTTATACGTTATACGTTATACGTTATACGTTATACGTTATACGTTATACGTTATACGTTATACGTTATACGTTATACGTTATACGTTATACGTTATACGTTATACGTTATACTTTATAGGTTATACGTTATACGTTATACGTTATACGTTATACGTTATACGTTATACGTTATACGTTATACGTTATACGTTATACGTTATACGTTATACGTTATACGTTATAGGCTATACGTTATACGTTATACGTTATACATTACATGTTATACGTTATACGTTATACGTTATACGTTATACGTTATACGTTATACGTTATACGTTATACGTTATACGTTATACGTTATACGTTATACGTTATACGTTATACGTTATACGTTATACGTTATACGTTATACGTTATACGTTATACGTTATACGTTATACGTTATACGTTATACGTTATACGTTATACGTTATACGTTATACGTTATACGTTATACATAAACGTTACACGTTATACGTTATACGTTATACGTTATACGTTATACGTTATACGTTATACGTTATACGTTATACGTTATGCGTTATACGTTATACGTTATACGTTATACGTTATACGTTATACGTTATACGTTATACGTTATACGTTATACGCTATACATTATACGTTATACGTTATACGTTATACGTTATACGTTATAGGCTATACGTTATACGTTATACGTTATACATTACATGTTATACGTTATACGTTATACGTTATACGTTATACGTTATACGTTATACGTTATACGTTATACGTTATACGTTATACGTTATACGTTATACGTTATACGTTATACGTTATACGTTCTACGTTATACGTTATACGTTATACGTTATACGTTATACATTACATGTTATACGTTATACGTTATACGTTATACGATATACGTTATACGTTATACGTTATACTTTATAGGTTATACGTTATACGTTATACGTTATACGTTATACGTTATACGTTATACGTTATACGTTATACGTTATACGTTATACGTTATACGTTATACGTTATACGTTATAGGTTATACGTTATACGTTATACGTTATACGTTATAAGTTATACGTTATACGTCATAGGTTATACGTTGAACGTTATACGTTATACGTAGTATGTAATGCGTCTTACGTTTTACGTTATTCGTTTTACGTTATACGTGATACGTTATACGTTATACGTTATACGTTATACGTTATAAGTTATACGTTATACGTTATACGTTATACGTTATACGTTATACGTTATACGTTATACGTTATACGTTATACGTTATACGTTATACGTTATACGTTATACGTTATACGTTATACGTTATACGTTGTACGTTATACGTTGTACGTTATACGTTATACTTTATACGTTATACGTTATACGTTAGACGTTATTTGTTATACGTTATTTGTTATACGTTATACGTTATACGTTATACGTTATACGTTATACGTTATACGTCATACGTTATACGTTATACGTTATACGTTATACGTTATACGTAATACGTTATACGTTATACGTTATACGTTATACGTTATACGTTATACGTTATACGTTATACGTTATACGTTATACGTTACACGTTATACGTTATACGTTATACGTTATACGTTGTACGTTATACGTTATACGTTATTAGTTATACGTTATACGGTATACGTTATACGTTTGACGTTACATGTTATACATTATACGTTATACGTTATACGATATACGTTATACGTTATACGTTATACGTTATGCGTTATACGTTATACGTTATACGCTATACGTTACATGTTATACGTTATACATTATACGTTATACGTTATACGTTATACGTTATACGTTATACGTTATACGTTATACGTTATACGTTATACGTTATACGTTATACGTTATACGTTATACGTTATACGTTATACGTTATACGTTATACGTTATACGTTATACGTTATACGTTATACGTTATACGTTATACGTTATACGTTATACGTTATACGTTATACGTTATACGTTATACGTTATACGTTATACGTTATACGTTATACGTTATACGTTATACGTTATACGTTATACGTTATACGTTATACGTTATACGTTATACGTTATACGTTATACGTTATACGTTATACGTTATACGTTATACGTTATACGTTATACGTTATACATTATACGTTATACGTTATACGTTATACGTTATACGTTATACGTTATACGTTATAGGTTATACGTTATACGTTATACGTTATACGTTATACGTTACAAGTTATACGTTATACGTCATAGGTTATACGTTGAACGTTATACTTTATACGTAGCATGTAATGCGTCATACGTTTTACGTTATTCGTTATACGTTTTTCGTTACAAGTTATACGTTATACGATATACGTTATACGTCATAGGTTATACGTTATACGTTATACGTTATACGTTATACGTTATACATTATGCGTTATACGTTTTACGTTGTTCGTTATACGTTATACGTTATACGATATACGTTATACGTTATACGTTATACGTTATACGTTATACGTTATACGTTATACGTTATACGTTATACGTTATACGTTATACGTTATACGTTATACGTTATACGTTATACGTTATACGTTATACGTTATACGTTATACGTTATACGTTATACGTTATACGTTATACGTTATACGTTATACGTTATACGTTATACGTTATACGTTATACGTTATACGTTATACGTTATACGTTATACGTTATACGTTATACGTTATACGTTATACGTTATACGTTATACGTTATACGTTATACGTTATACGTTATACGTTATACGTTATACGTTATACGTTATACGTTATACGTTATACGTTATACGTTATACGTTATACGTTATACGTTATACGTTATACGTTATACGTTATACGTTATACGTTATACGTTATACGTTATACTTTATAGGTTATACGTTATACGTTATACGTTATACGTTATACGTTATACGTTATACGTTATACGTTATACGTTATACGTTATACGTTATACGTTATACGTTATACGTTATACGTTATACGTTATACGTTATACGTTATACGGTATACGTTATACGTTGTACGTTATACGTTACACGTTATACGTTATACGTCATAGGTTATACGTTATACGTTATACGTTATGCGTTATACGTTATACGTTATACGTTATACGTTATACGTTATACGTTATACGTTATGCGTTATACATTATACGTTATTAGTTATACGTTATACGTTATACTTTATACGTTATACGTTATACGTTATACGTTATACGTTATACGTTATACGTTATACGTTATACGTTATACGTTATACGTTATACGTTATACGTTGTACGTTATACGTTATACGTTATACGTTACAAGTTATACGTTATACGTTATACGTTATACGTCATAGGTTATACGTTATACGTTATACGTTATACGTTATACGTTATACGTTATACGTTATACGTTATACGATATACGTTATACGTTATACGTTATACGTTATACGTTATACGTTATACGTTATACGTTATACGTTATACGTTATACGTTATACGTTATACGTTATACGTTATACGTTATACGTTATACGTTATACGTTATACGTTATACGTTATACGTTATACGTTATACGTTATACGTTATACGTTATACGTTATACGTAATACTTTATACGTTATACGTTATACGTTATACGTTATACGTTATACGTTATACGTTATACGTTATACGTTATAGGTTATACGTTATACGTTATACGTTATATGTTACAAGTTATACGTTATACGTCATACGTTATACGTTATACGTTATACGTTATACGTTATACGTTGTACGTTATACGTTATACGTTATACGTTATACGTTATACGTTATACGTTATACGTTATACGTTATACGTTATACGTTATACATTATACGTTATACGTTATACGTTATACGCTATACGTTATACGTTATACGTTATACGTTATACGTTATACGTTATACGTTATACGTTGTACGTTATACGTTATAAGTTGTACGTTATACGATATACGTTATACGTTATACGGTATACGTTATACGTTGTACGTTCCGTGTTATACGTTATACGTTATACGTTATACGTTATACGTTATACGTTATACGTTACACGTTATACGTCATAGGTTATACGTTATACGTTATACGTTATACGTTATACGTTATACGTTATACGTTATACGTTATACGTTATACGTTATACGTTATACGTCATAGGTTATACGTTATACGTTATACGTTATGCGTTATACGTTATGCGTTATACGTTATACGTTATACGTTATACGTTATACGTTATACGTTATACGTTATACGTTATACGTTATACGTTATGCGTTATACGTTATACGTTATTAGTTATACGTTATACGGTATACGTTATACGTTGTACGTTACATGTTATACATTATACGTTATACGTTATACGATATATGTTATACGTTATACGTTATACGTTATACGTTATGCTTTATACGTTATACGTTATACGTTATACGTTATACATTATACGTTATACGTTATACGTTATACGTTATACGTTATACGTTATACGTCATAGGTTATACGTTATATGTTATACGTTATACGTTATACGTTATACGTTATACGTTATACGTTATACGTTATACGTTATACGTTATACGTTATACGTTATACGTTACAAGTTATACGTTATACGTTATACGTTATACGTCATAGGTTATACGTTATACGTTATACGTTATACGTTGTACGTTATACGTTATACGTTATACGTTATACGTTATACGTTATACGTTATACGTTATACGTTATACGTTATACGTTATACGTTATACGTTATACGTTATACGTTATACGTTATACGTTATACGTTATACGTTATACGTAATACTTTATACGTTATACGTTATACGTTATACGTTATACGTTATACGTTATACGTTATACGTTATACGTTATAGGTTATACGTTATACGTTATACGTTATATGTTACAAGTTATACGTTATACGTCATACGTTATACGTTATACGTTATACGTTATACGTTATACGTTGTACGTTATACGTTATACGTTATACGTTATACGTTATACGTTACACGTTATACGTTATACGTTATACGTTATACGTTATACATTATACGTTATACGTTATACGTTATACGTTATACGTTATACGTTATACGTTATACGTTATACGTTATACGTTATACGTTATACGTTATACGTTATACGTTGTACGTTATACGTTATAAGTTGTACGTTATACGATATACGTTATACGTTATACGGTATACGTTATACGTTGTACGTTCCGTGTTATACGTTATACGTTATACGTTATACGTTATACGTTATACGTTATACGTTATACGTCATAGGTTATACGTTATACGTTATACGTTATACGTTATACGTTATACGTTATACGTTATACGTTATACGTTATACGTTATACGTTATACGTCATAGGTTATACGTTATACGTTATACGTTATGCGTTATACGTTATGCGTTATACGTTATACGTTATACGTTATACGTTATACGTTATACGTTATACGTTATACGTTATGCGTTATACGTTATACGTTATTAGTTATACGTTATACGGTATACGTTATACGTTGTACGTTACATGTTATACATTATACGTTATACGTTATACGATATATGTTATACGTTATACGTTATACGTTATACGTTATGCTTTATACGTTATACGTTATACGTTATACGTTATACGTTATACGTTATACGTTATACGTTATACGTTATACGTTATACGTTATACGTCATAGGTTATACGTTATATGTTATACGTTATACGTTATACGTTATACGTTATACGTTATACGTTATACGTTATACGTTATACGTCATACGTTATACGTTATACGTTATACGTTATACGTTATACGTTGTGCGTTATACGTTATACGTTATACGTTATACGTTATACGTTATACGTTATACGTTATACGTTATACGTTATACGTTATACGTTATACATTATACGTTATACGTTATACGTTATACGTTATACGTTATACGTTATACGTAATACGTTATACGTTGTACGTTATACGTTATAAGTTGTACGTTATACGATATACGTTATACGTTATACGGTATACGTTATACGTTGTACGTTCCATGTTATACGTTATACGTTATACGTTATACGTTATACGTTATACGTTGTGCGTTATACGTTATACGTTATACGTTATACGTTATACGTTATACGTTATACGTTATACGTTATACGTTATACGTTATACGTTATACATTATACGTTATACGTTATACGTTATACGTTATACGTTATACGTTATACGTTATACGTTATACGTTATACGTTATACGTTATACGTTATACGTTATACGTTATACGTCATAGGTTATACGTTATACGTTATACGTTATGCGTTATACGTTATGCGTTATACGTTATACGTTATACGTTATACGTTATACGTTATACGTTATACGTTATGCGTTATACGTTATACGTTATTAGTTATACGTTATACGGTATACGTTATACGTTGTACGTTACATGTTATACATTATACGTTATACGTTATACGATATATGTTATACGTTATACGTTATACGTTATGCGTTACACGTTATACGTTATACGCTATACGTTACATGTTATACGTTATACATTATACGTTATACGTTATACGTTATACGTTATACGTTATACGTTATACGTTATACGTTATACGTTATACGTTATACGTTATACGTTATACGTTATACGTTATACGTTATACGTCATAGGTTATACGTTATATGTTATACGTTATACGTTATACGTTATAGGTCATACGTTATACGTTATACGTTATACGTTATACGTTATACCTTATACGTTATACGTTATACGTTAAACGTTATACGTTATACGTTATACGTTATAGGTTGTACGTTATACGTTATACGTTATACGTTATACGTTATACGTTATACGTTATACGTTATACTTTATACGTTATACGTTATACGTTATACGTTATACGTTATACGTTATACGTTATACGTTATACGTTATACGTTATACGTTATACGTTGTACGTTATACGTTATACGTTATACGTTACAAGTTATACGTTGTACGTTATACGTTATACGTCATAGGTTATACGTTATACGTTATACGTTATACGTTATACCTTATACGTTATACGTTATACGATATACGTTATACGTTATACGTAATACGTTATACGTTATACGTTATACTTTATACGTTATACGTTATACGTTATACGTTATACGTTATACGTTATACGTTATACGTTATACGTTATACGTTATACGTTATACGTTATACGTTATACGTTATACGTTATACGTTATACGTTATACGTTGTACGTTATACGTTATACGTTATACGTTACAAGTTATACGTTATACGTTATACGTTATACGTCATAGGTTATACGTTATACGTTATACGTTATACGTTATACGTTATACGATATACGTTATACGTTATACGTTATACGTTATACGTTATACGTTATACGCTATACGTTACATGTTATACGTTATACATTATACGTTATACGTTATACGTTATACGTTATACGTTATACGTTATACGTTATACGTTATACGTCATAGGTTATACGTTATACGTTATACGTTATACGTTATACGTTATACGTTATACGTTATACGCTATACGTTATACGTTATACTTTATACGTTATACGTTATACGTTATACGTTATACGTTATGCGTTATACGTTATGCGTTATACGTTATACGTTATACGTTATACGTTATACGTTATACGATATACGTTATACGTTATGCGTTATACGTTATACGTTATTTGTTATACATTATACGGTATACGTTATACGTTGTACTTTACATTTTATACATTATACGTTATACGTTATACGTTATACGATATATGTTATACGTTATACGTTATACGTTATACGTTATGCTTTATACGTTATACGTTATACGTTATACGTTATACGTTATACGTTATACGTTATACGTTATACGTTATACGTTATACGTTATACGTCATAGGTTATACGTTATATGTTATACGTTATACGTTATACGTTATACGTTATACGTTATACGTTATACGTTATACGTTATACGTCATACGTTATACGTTATACGTTATACGTTATACGTTATACGTTGTGCGTTATACGTTATACGTTATACGTTATACGTTATACGTTATACGTTATACGTTATACGTTATACGTTATACGTTATACGTTATACATTATACGTTATACGTTATACGTTATACGTTATACGTTATACGTTATACGTAATACGTTATACGTTGTACGTTATACGTTATAAGTTGTACGTTATACGATATACGTTATACGTTATACGGTATACGTTATACGTTGTACGTTCCATGTTATACGTTATACGTTATACGTTATACGTTATACGTTATACGTTATACGTTACACGTTATACGTCATAGGTTATACGTTATACGTTATACGTTATACGTTATACGTTATACGTTATACGTTATACGTTATACGTTATACGTTATACGTTATACGTTATACGTTATACGTTATACGTCATAGGTTATACGTTATACGTTATACGTTATGCGTTATACGTTATGCGTTATACGTTATACGTTATACGTTATACGTTATACGTTATACGTTATACGTTATGCGTTATACGTTATACGTTATTAGTTATACGTTATACGGTATACGTTATACGTTGTACGTTACATGTTATACATTATACGTTATACGTTATACGATATATGTTATACGTTATACGTTATACGTTATGCGTTACACGTTATACGTTATACGCTATACGTTACATGTTATACGTTATACATTATACGTTATACGTTATACGTTATACGTTATACGTTATACGTTATACGTTATACGTTATACGTTATACGTTATACGTTATACGTTATACGTTATACGTTATACGTTATACGTCATAGGTTATACGTTATATGTTATACGTTATACGTTATACGTTATAGGTCATACGTTATACGTTATACGTTATACGTTATACGTTATACCTTATACGTTATACGTTATACGTTAAACGTTATACGTTATACGTTATACGTTATAGGTTGTACGTTATACGTTATACGTTATACGTTATACGTTATACGTTATACGTTATACGTTATACTTTATACGTTATACGTTATACGTTATACGTTATACGTTATACGTTATACGTTATACGTTATACGTTATACGTTATACGTTATACGTTGTACGTTATACGTTATACGTTATACGTTACAAGTTATACGTTGTACGTTATACGTTATACGTCATAGGTTATACGTTATACGTTATACGTTATACGTTATACCTTATACGTTATACGTTATACGATATACGTTATACGTTATACGTAATACGTTATACGTTATACGTTATACTTTATACGTTATACGTTATACGTTATACGTTATACGTTATACGTTATACGTTATACGTTATACGTTATACGTTATACGTTATACGTTATACGTTATACGTTATACGTTATACGTTATACGTTATACGTTGTACGTTATACGTTATACGTTATACGTTACAAGTTATACGTTATACGTTATACGTTATACGTCATAGGTTATACGTTATACGTTATACGTTATACGTTATACGTTATACGATATACGTTATACGTTATACGTTATACGTTATACGTTATACGTTATACGCTATACGTTACATGTTATACGTTATACATTATACGTTATACGTTATACGTTATACGTTATACGTTATACGTTATACGTTATACGTTATACGTCATAGGTTATACGTTATACGTTATACGTTATACGTTATACGTTATACGTTATACGTTATACGCTATACGTTATACGTTATACTTTATACGTTATACGTTATACGTTATACGTTATACGTTATGCGTTATACGTTATGCGTTATACGTTATACGTTATACGTTATACGTTATACGTTATACGATATACGTTATACGTTATGCGTTATACGTTATACGTTATTTGTTATACATTATACGGTATACGTTATACGTTGTACTTTACATTTTATACATTATACGTTATACGTTATACGATATACGTTATACGTTATACGTTATACGTTATACGTTATACGTTATACGTTATACGTTATACTTTATACGTTATACGTTATACGTTATACGTTATACGTTATGCGTTATACGTTATGCGTTATACGTTATACGTTATACGTTATACGTTATACGTTATACGTTATACGTTATACGTTATACGTTATGCGTTATACGTTATACGTTATTTGTTATACGTTATACGTTATACGTTATACGTTATACGTTATACGTTATACGTTATACGTTATACGTTATACGTTATACGTTATACGTTATACGTTATACGTTATACGTTATACGTTATACGTTATACGTTATACGTCATAGGTTATACGTTATACGTTATACGTTATACGTTATACGTTATACGTTATACGTTATACGTTATACGTTATACGTTATACTTTATACGTTATACGTTATACGTTATGCGTTATACGTTATGCGTTATACGTTATGCGTTATACGTTATACGTTATACGTTATACGTTATACGTTATACGTTATACGTTATACGTTATACGTTATACGTTATACGTTATGCGTTATACGTTATACGTTATTTGTTATACGTTATACGTTATACGTTATGCGTTATACGTTATACGTTATACGTTATACGTTATACGTTATACGTTATGCGTTATACGTTATACGTTATTAGTTATACGCTATACGTTATAAGTTATACGTTATACGTTATACGTTATACGTTATACGTTATACATTATACGTTATACGTTATACGTTATACGTTATACGTTATACGTTATACGTTATACGTTATACGTTATACGTTATACGTTGGACGTTATACGTTATACGTTATACGTTATACGCCATACGTTATACGTTATACGTTATACGTTATACGTTATACGTTATACGTTATACGTTATACGTTATACGTTATACGTTATACGTTATACGTTATACGTTACACGTTATACGTTATACGTTATACGTTGTACGTTATACGTTCTACGTTATACGTTATACGTTATAGGTTATACGTTATACGTTATACGTTATACGTTATACGTTATACGTTACACGTTATACGTTATACGTTATACGTTATACGTTAAACGTTGTACGTTATACGTTATACGATATACGTTATACGTTATACGTTATACGTTATACGTTATACGTTATACGTTATACGTTATACGTTATACGCTATGCGTTATAGGATATACGTTATACGTTATACGTTGTACGTTATACGTTATACGTTATACGTTATATGTTATACGTCGTGCGATATACGTTATACGTTATTCGTTATACGGTATACGTTAAACGTTGTACGTTATACGTTATACGTTATACGTTATACGCCATACGTTATACGTTATACGTTATACGTTATACGTTATACGTTATACGTTATACGTTATACGTTATACGTTATACGTTATACGTTATACGTTATACGTTACACGTTATACGTTATACGTTATACTGTATACGTTATACGTTATACGTTATACGTTATACGTTATACGTCATACGTTATACGTTATACGTTATACGTTATACGTTCTACGTTATACGTTATACGTTAAACGTTGTACGTTATACGTTATACGTTATACGTTATTCGTTATACGTTATACGTTATACGTTATACGTTATACGTTACACGTTATACGTTTTACGTTATACGTTTTACGTTATACGTTATACGTTATACGTTATACGTTATACGTTATACGTCATACGTTATACGTTATACGTTATACGTTATACGTTCTACGTTATACGTTATACGTTAAACGTTGTACGTTATACGTTATACGATATACGTTATACGTTACACGTTATACGTTACACGTTATACTGTATACGTTATACGTTATACGTTATACGTTATACGTTATACGTCATACGTTATACGTTATACGTTATACGTCATACGTTATACGTTATACGTTATACGTTATACGCTATACGTTATACGTTATACGTTCTACGTTATACGTTATACGTTAAACGTTGTACGTTATACGTTATACGTTATACGTTATACGTTATACGTTATACGTTATGCGTTATACGTTATACGTTATACGTTATACGTTATACGTTATACGTTATACGTTATACGTTATACGTTATACGTTATACGTTATACGTTATACGTTATACGTTATACGTTATACGTTATACGTTATACGTTATACGTTATACGTTATACGTTATACGTTATACGTTATACGTTATACGTTATACGTTATACGTTATACGTTTTACGTTATACGTTTTACGTTATACGTTATACGTTATACGTTATACGTTATACGTTATACGTTATACGTTATACGTTATACGTTATACGTTATGCGTTATAGGATATACGTTATACGTTATACGTTGTACGTTTTACGTTATACGTTATACGTTATACGTTATACGTTATACGTTATACGTTAAACGTTGTACGTTATACGTTATACGATATACGTTATACGTTATACGTTATACGTTATACGTTATACGTTATACGTTATACGTTATACGTTATACGTTATACGTTATACGTTATACGTTATACGTTGTACGTTATACGTTATACGTTATACGTTATACGTTAGACGTTGTACGTTATACGTTATACGTTATACGTTATACGTTATACGCTATACGTTATACGTTATACGTTATACGTTATACGTTATACGTTATACGTTATACGTTATACGTTATACGTTATACGTTATACGTTATACGTTGTACGTTATACGTTATACGTTATACGTTATATGTTATACGTCATGCGATATACGTTATACGTTATTCGTTATACGGTATACGTTAAACGTTGTACGTTATACGTTATACGTTATACGTTATACGTTATACGTTGGACGTTATACGTTATACGTTATACGTTATACGCCATACGTTATACGTTATACGTTATACGTTATACGTTATACGTCATACGTTATACGTTATACGTTATACGTTATACGTTACACGTTATACGTTATACGTTATACTGTATACGTTATACGTTATACGTTATACGTTATACGTTATACGTTATACGTTATACGTTATACGTTATACGTTATACGTTATACGTTATACGTTATACGTTATACGTTATGCGTTATAGGATATACGTTATACGTTATACGTTATACGTTATACGTTGTACGTTATACGTTATACGTTATACGTTATACGTTGTACGTTATACGTTATACGTTATACGTTATACGTTATACGTTATACGTTATACGTTATACGTTATACGTTATACGTTATACGTTATACGTTATACGTTATACGTTATACGTTATACGTTATACGTTATACGTTATACATTATACGTTATACGTTATACGTTATACGTTATACGTTATACGTAATACGTTATACGACATACGTTATACGTTATACGTTATACGTTATACGTTATACGTTATACGTTATACGTTATACGTTATGCGTTATAGGATATACGTTATACGTTATACGTTGTACGTTGTACGTTATACGTTATACGTTATACGTTGTACGTTATACGTTCTACGTTATACATTATACGTTAAACGTTGTACGTTATACGTTATACGTCATACGTTATACGTTATAGGTTATACGTTATACGTTCTACGTTATACGTTATACGTTAAACGTTGTACGTTATACGTTATACGTTATACGTTATACGTTATACGTTATACGTTATACGTTATACGTTATACGTTATACGTTATACGTTATACGTTATACGTTATACGTTATACGTTATACGTTATACGTTATACGTTATACGTTATACGTTATACGTTATACGTTATGCGTTATAGGATATACGTTATACGTTATACGTTGTACGTTATACGTTATACGTTATACGTTATACGTTATACGTTATACGTTATACGTTATACCTTATACGTTATACGTTATACGTTATACGTTGTACATTATACGTTATACGTTGAACGTTGTACGATATACGTTATACGTAATACGTTATACGTTATACGTTATACGTTATACGTTAAACGTTGTACGTTATACGTTATACGATATACGTTATACGTTACACGCTATACGTTATACGTTATACGTTATACGTTATACGTTCTACGTTATACGTTATACGTTAAACGTTGTACGTTATACGTTATACGATATACGTTATACGTTACACGTTATACGTTATACGTTATACTGTATACGTTATACGTTATACTGTATACGTTATACGTTATACGTTATACGTTATACGTTATACGTCATACGTTATACGTTATACGTTATACGTCATACGTTATACGTTATACGTTATACGTTATACGTTATACGTTATACGTTATGCGTTATACGTTATGCGTTATAGGATATACGTTATACGTTATACGTTGTACGTTATACGTTATACGTTATACGTTATATGTTATACGTCATGCGATATACGTTATACGTTATTCGTTATGCGTTATACGTTATACGTTATACGTTGGACGTTATACGTTATACGTTATACGTTATACGCCATACGTTATACGTTATACGTTATACGTTATACGTTATACGTTATACGTTATACGTTATACGTTATACGTTATACGTTATACGTTATACGTTATACGTTATACGTTATACGTTATACGTTATACGTTATACGTTATACGTTATACGTTATACGTTATACGTTATACGTTATGCGTTATAGGATATACGTTATATGTTATACGTTGTACGTTATACGTTATACGTTATACGTTATACGTTATACGTTATACGTTATACGTTAAACGTTATACGTTATACGTTATACGATATACGTTATACGTTATACGTTAAACGTTATACGTTATACGTTATACGTTATACGTTATACGTTATACGTTATACGTTATACGTTATACGTTATACGTTATACGTTATATTATACGTTATACATTATACGTTATGTGTTATAGGATATACGTTATACGTTATACGTTGTACGTTATACGTTATACGTTATACGTTATACGTTATACGTTATACGTTATACGTTAAACGTTGTACGTTATACGTTATACGTTATATAATACGTTATACGTTATACGTTGTACGTTATACGTTATACGTTATACGTTATACGTTATACGTTATACGTTATACGTTATACGTTATACGTTATACGTTATACGTTATACGTTATACGTTATATGTTATACGTCATGCGATATACGTTATACGTTATTCGTTATACGGTATACGTTAAACGTTGTACGTTATACGTTATACGTTATACGTTATACGTTATACGTTAAACGTTAAACGTTGTACGTTATACGTTACACGTTATACGTTATACGTTATACGTTATACGTTATACGTTATACGTTATACGTTATACGTTATACGCTATGCGTTATAGGATATACGTTATACGTTATACGTTGTACGTTATACGTTATACGTTATACGTTATATGTTATACGTCATGCGATATACGTTATACGTTATTCGTTATACGGTATACGTTAAACGTTGTACGTTATACGTTATACGTTATACGTTATACGCCATACGTTATACGTTATACGTTATACGTTATACGTTATACGTTATACGTTATACGTTATACGTTATACGTTATACGTTATACGTTATACGTTATACGTTACACGTTATACGTTATACGTTATACTGTATACGTTATACGTTATACGTTATACGTTATACGTTATACGTTATACGTCATACGTTATACGTTATACGTTATACGTTATACGTTCTACGTTATACGTTATACGTTAAACGTTGTACGTTATACGTTATACGTTATACGTTATTCGTTATACGTTATACGTTATACGTTATACGTTATACGTTTCACGTTATACGTTATACGTTACGCGTTATAGGATATACGTTATACGTTATACGTTGTACGTTATACGTTATACGTTGTACGTTATACGTTCTACGTTATACGTTATACGTTATAGGTTATACGTTATACGTTATACGTTATACGTTATACGTTATACGTTACACGTTATACGTTATACGTTATACTGTATACGTTATACGTTATACGTTATACGTTATACGTTATACTGTATACGTTATACGTTATACGTTATACGTTATACGTTATACGTCATACGTTATACGTTATACGTTATACGTTATACGTTCTACGTTATACGTTATACGTTAAACGTTGTACGTTATACGTTATACGATATACGTTATACGTTACACGTTATACGTTATACGTTATACTGTATACGTTATACGTTATACGTTATACGTTATACGTTATACGTCATACGTTATACGTTATACGTTATACGTCATACGTTATACGTTATACGTTATACGTTATACGTTATACGTTATACGTTATACGTTATACGTTGTACGTTATACGTTATACGTTATACGTTATGCGTTATAGGATATACGTTATACGTTATACGTTGTACGTTTTACGTTATACGTTATACGTTATACGTTATACGTTATACGTTATACGTTAAACGTTGTACGTTATACGTTATACGATATACGTTATACGTTATACGTTATACGTTATACGTTATACGTTATACGTTATACGTTATACGTTATACGTTATACGTTATACGTTATACGTTATACGTTGTACGTTATACGTTATACGTTATACGTTATAGGTTAGACGTTGTACGTTATACGTTATACGTTATACGTTATACGCTATACGCTATACGTTATACGTTATACGTTATACGTTATACGTTATACGTTATACGTTATACGTTATACGTTATACGTTATACGTTATACGTTATACGTTATACGTTATACGTTATACGTTATACGTTATACGTTATACGTTATACGTTATACGTTATACGTTATACGTTATACGTTATACGTTATACGTTATACGTTATACGTTATACGTAATACGTTATACGACATACGTTATACGTTATACGTTATACGTTATACGTTATACGTTATACGTTATACGTTATACGTTATACGTTATGCGTTATAGGATATACGTTATACGTTATACGTTGTACGTTGTACGTTATACGTTATACGTTATACGTTGTACGTTATACGTTCTACGTTATACATTATACGTTAAACGTTGTACGTTATACGTTATACGTCATACATTATACGTTATACGTTATACGTTATACGTTGTACATTGTACGTTATACGTTGAACGTTGTACGATATACGTTATACGTTATACGTTATACGTTATACGTTATACGTTATACGTTAAACGTTGTACGTTATACGTTATACGATATACGTTATACGTTACACGCTATACGTTATACGTTATACGTTATACGTTATACGTTATACGTTATACGTTATACGTTATACGTTATACGTTGTACGTTATACGTTATACGTTATACGTTATACGTTAGACGTTGTACGTTATATGTTATACGTTATACGTTATACGTTATACGCTATACGTTATACGTTATACGTTATACGTTATACGTTATACGTTATACGTTATACGATATACGTTATACGTTATACGTTATACGTTATACGTTATACGTTATACGTTGTACGTTATACGTTATACGTTATACGTTATACGTTATATGTTATACGTCATGCGATATACGTTATACGTTATTCGTTATACGGTATACGTTAAACGTTGTACGTTATACGTTATACGTTATACGTTATACGTTATACGTTGGACGTTATACGTTATACGTTATACGTTATACGCCATACGTTATACGTTATACGTTATACGTTATACGTTATACGTTATACGTTATACGTTATACGTTATACGTTATACGTTATTCGTTATACGTTATACGTTATACGTTATACGTTATACGTTCTACGTTATACGTTATACGTTAAACGTTGTACGTTATACGTTATACGATATACGTTATACGTTACACGTTATACGTTATACGTTATACTGTATACTTTATACGTTATACTGTATACGTTATACGTTATACGTTATACGTTATACGTTATACGTCATACGTTATACGTTATACGTTATACGTCATACGTTATACGTTATACGTTATACGTTATACGTTATACGTTATACGTTATACGTTATACGTTATACGTTATACGTTATACGTTATACGTTATACGTTATACGTTCTACGTTATACGTTATACGTTAAACGTTGTACGTTATACGTTATACGATATACGTTATACGTTACACGTTATACGTTATACGTTATACTGTATACTTTATACGTTATACTGTATACGTTATACGTTATACGTTATACGTTATACGTTATACGTCATACGTTATACGTTATACGTTATACGTCATACGTTATACGTTATACGTTATACGTTATACGTTATACGTTATACGTTATGCGTTATACGTTATGCGTTATAGGATATACGTTATACGTTATACGTTGTACGTTATACGTTATACGTTATACGTTATATGTTATACGTCATGCGATATACGTTATACGTTATTCGTTATGCGTTATACGTTATACGTTATACGTTGGACGTTATACGTTATACGTTATACGTTATACGCCATACGTTATACGTTATACGTTATACGTTATACGTTATACGTTATACGTTATACGTTATACGTTATACGTTATACGTTATACGTTATACGTTATACGTTATACGTTATACGTTATACGTTATACGTTATACGTTATACGTTATACGTTATACGTTATACGTTATACGTTATGCGTTATAGGATATACGTTATATGTTATACGTTGTACGTTATACGTTATACGTTATACGTTATACGTTATACGTTATACGTTATACGTTATACGTTAAACGTTATACGTTATACGTTATACGATATACGTTATACGTTATACGTTAAACGTTATACGTTATACGTTATACGTTATACGTTATACGTTATACGTTATACGTTATACGTTATACGTTATACGTTATACGTTATATTATACGTTATACATTATACGTTATGTGTTATAGGATATACGTTATACGTTATACGTTGTACGTTATACGTTATACGTTATACGTTATACGTTATACGTTATACGTTATACGTTATACGTTAAACGTTGTACGTTATACGTTATACGTTATATAATACGTTATACGTTATACGTTGTACGTTATACGTTATACGTTATACGTTATACGTTATACGTTATACGTTATACGTTATACGTTATACGTTATACGTTATACGTTATACGTTATATGTTATACGTCATGCGATATACGTTATACGTTATTCGTTATACGGTATACGTTAAACGTTGTACGTTATACGTTATACGTTATACGTTATACGTTATACGTTATACGTTAAACGTTAAACGTTGTACGTTATACGTTACACGTTATACGTTATACGTTATACGTTATACGTTATACGTTATACGTTATACGTTATACGTTATACGCTATGCGTTATAGGATATACGTTATACGTTATACGTTGTACGTTATACGTTATACGTTATACGTTATATGTTATACGTCATGCGATATACGTTATACGTTATTCGTTATACGGTATACGTTAAACGTTGTACGTTATACGTTATACGTTATACGTTATACGCCATACGTTATACGTTATACGTTATACGTTATACGTTATACGTTATACGTTATACGTTATACGTTATACGTTATACGTTATACGTTATACGTTATACGTTACACGTTATACGTTATACGTTATACTGTATACGTTATACGTTATACGTTATACGTTATACGTTATACGTTATACGTTATACGTCATACGTTATACGTTATACGTTATACGTTATACGTTCTACGTTATACGTTATACGTTAAACGTTGTACGTTATACGTTATACGTTATACGTTATTCGTTATACGTTATACGTTATACGTTATACGTTATACGTTTCACGTTATACGTTATACGTTACGCGTTATAGGATATACGTTATACGTTATACGTTGTACGTTATACGTTATACGTTGTACGTTATACGTTCTACGTTATACGTTATACGTTATAGGTTATACGTTATACGTTATACGTTATACGTTATACGTTATACGTTACACGTTATACGTTATACGTTATACTGTATACGTTATACGTTATACGTTATACGTTATACGTTATACTGTATACGTTATACGTTATACGTTATACGTTATACGTTATACGTCATACGTTATACGTTATACGTTATACGTTATACGTTCTACGTTATACGTTATACGTTAAACGTTGTACGTTATACGTTATACTATATACGTTATACGTTACACGTTATACGTTATACGTTATACTGTATACGTTATACGTTATACGTTATACGTTATACGTTATACGTCATACGTTATACGTTATACGTTATACGTCATACGTTATACGTTATACGTTATACATTATACGTTATACGTTATACGTTATACGTTATACGTTGTACGTTATACGTTATACGTTATACGTTATGCGTTATAGGATATACGTTATACGTTATACGTTGTACGTTTTACGTTATACGTTATACGTTATACGTTATACGTTATACGTTATACGTTAAACGTTGTACGTTATACGTTATACGATATACGTTATACGTTATACGTTATACGTTATACGTTATACGTTATACGTTATACGTTATACGTTATACGTTATACGTTATACGTTATACGTTATACGTTGTACGTTATACGTTATACGTTATACGTTATAGGTTAGACGTTGTACGTTATACGTTATACGTTATACGTTATACGCTATACGCTATACGTTATACGTTATACGTTATACGTTATACGTTATACGTTATACGTTATACGTTATACGTTATACGTTATATACGTTATACGTTATACGTTATACGTTATACGTTATACGTTATACGTTATACGTTATACGTTATACGTTATACGTTATACGTTATACGTTATACGTTATACGTTATACGTTATACGTTATACGTTATACGTTATACGTAATACGTTATACGACATACGTTATACGTTATACGTTATACGTTATACGTTATACGTTATACGTTATACGTTATACGTTATACGTTATGCGTTATAGGATATACGTTATACGTTATACGTTGTACGTTGTACGTTATACGTTATACGTTATACGTTGTACGTTATACGTTCTACGTTATACATTATACGTTAAACGTTGTACGTTATACGTTATACGTCATACATTATACGTTATACGTTATACGTTATACGTTGTACAATGTACGTTATACGTTGAACGTTGTACGATATACGTTATACGTTATACGTTATACGTTATACGTTATACGTTATACGTTAAACGTTGTACGTTATACGTTATACGATATACGTTATACGTTACACGCTATACGTTATACGTTATACGTTATACGTTATACGTTATACGTTATACGTTATACGTTATACGTATACGTTATACGTTCTACGTTATACGTTATACGTTAAACGTTGTACGTTATACGTTATACGATATACGTTATACGTTACACGTTATACGTTATACGTTATACTGTATACGTTATACGTTATACGTTATACGTTATACGTTATACGTCATACGTTATACGTTATACGTTATACGTCATACGTTATACGTTATACGTTATACGTTATACGTTATACGTTATACGTTATGCGTTATACGTTATGCGTTATAGGATATACGTTACACGTTATGCGTTGTACTATATACGTTCTACGTTATACGTTATATGTTATACGTCATGCGATATACGTTATACGTTATTCGTTATGCGTTATACGTTATACGTTATACGTTGGACGTTATACGTTATACGTTATACGTTATACGCCATACGTTATACGTTATACGTTATACGTTATACGTTATACGTTATACGTTATACGTTATACGTTATACGTTATACGTTATACGTTATACGTTATACGTTATACGTTACACGTTATACGTTATACGTTATACGTTGTACGTTATACGTTCTACGTTATACGTTATACGTTATAGGTTATACGTTATACGTTATACGTTATACGTTATACGTTATACGTTACACGTTATACGTTATACGTTATACGTTATACGTTAAACGTTGTACGTTATACGTTATACGATATACGTTATACGTTATACGTTATACGTTATACGTTATACGTTATACGTTATACGTTATACGTTATACGCTATGCGTTATAGGATATACGTTATACGTTATACGTTGTACGTTATACGTTATACGTTATACGTTATATGTTATACGTCGTGCGATATACGTTATACGTTATTCGTTATACGGTATACGTTAAACGTTGTACGTTATACGTTATACGTTATACGTTATACGCCATACGTTATACGTTATACGTTATACGTTATACGTTATACGTTATACGTTATACGTTATACGTTATACGTTATACGTTATACGTTATACGTTATACGTTACACGTTATACGTTATACGTTATACTGTATACGTTAACGTTATACGTTATACGTTATACGTTATACGTCATACGTTATACGTTATACGTTATACGTTATACGCTATACGTTCTACGTTATACGTTATACGTTAAACGTTGTACGTTATACGTTATACGTTATACGTTATTCGTTATACGTTATACGTTATACGTTATACGTTATACGTTTCACGTTATACGTTGTACGTTACGCGTTATAGGATATACGTTATACGTTATACGTTGTACGTTATACGTTATACGTTGTACGTTATACGTTCTACGTTCTACGTTATACGTTATAGGTTATACGTTATACGTTATACGTTATACGTTATACGTTATACGTTACACGTTATACGTTATACGTTATACTGTATACGTTATACGTTATACGTTATACGTTATACGTTATACTGTATACGTTATACGTTATACGTTATACGTTATACGTTATACGTCATACGTTATACGTTATACGTTATACGTTATACGTTCTACGTTATACGTTATACGTTATACGTTAAACGTTGTACGTTATACGTTATACGATATACGTTATACGTTACACGTTATACGTTATACGTTATACTGTATACGTTATACGTTATACGTTATACGTTATACGTTATACGTTATACGTCATACGTTATACGTTATACGTTATACGTCATACGTTATACGTTATACGTTATACGTTATACGTTATACGTTCTACGTTATACGTTATACGTTAAACGTTGTACGTTATACGTTATACGTTATACGTTATACGTTATACGTTATACGTTATGCGTTATACGTTATACGTTATACGTTATACGTTATACGTTATACGTTATACGTTATACGTTATACGTTATACGTTATACGTTATACGTTATACGTTATACGTTATACGTTATACGTTATACGTTATACGTTATACGTTATACGTTATACGTTATACGTTATACGTTATACGTTATACGTTATACGTTATACGTTATACGTTATACGTTATACGTTTTACGTTATACGTTTTACGTTATACGTTATACGTTATACGTTATACGTTATACGTTATACGTTATACGTTATACGTTATGCGTTATAGGATATACGTTATACGTTATACGTTGTACGTTTTACGTTATACGTTATACGTTATACGTTATACGTTATACGTTATACGTTAAACGTTGTACGTTATACGTTATACGATTTACGTTATACGTTATTCGTTATACGTTATACGTTATACGTTATACGTTATACGTTATACGTTATACGTTATACGTTATACGTTATACGTTGTACGTTATACGTTATACGTTATACGTTATACGTTAGACGTTGTACGTTATACGTTATACGTTATACGTTATACGCTATACGCTATACGTTATACGTTATACGTTATACGTTATACGTTATACGTTATACGTTATACGTTATACGTTGTACGTTATACGTTATACGTTATACGTTATATGTTATACGTCATGCGATATACGTTATACGTTATTCGTTATACGGTATACGTTAAACGTTGTACGTTATACGTTATACGTTATACGTTATACGTTATACGTTGGACGTTATACGTTATACGTTATACGTTATACGCCATACGTTATACGTTATACGTTATACGTTATACGTTATACGTTATACGTTATACGTTATACGTTATACGTTATACGTTATACGTTATACGTTATACGTTATACGTTATACGTTATACGTTACACGTTATACGTTATACGTTATACTGTATACGTTATACGTTATACGTTATACGTTATACGTTATACGTTATACGTTATACGTTATACGTTATACGTTATACGTTATACGTTATACGACATACGTTATACGTTATACGTTATACGTTATACGTTATACGTTATACGTTATACGTTATACGTTATACGTTATACGTTATACGTTATACGTTATACGTTATGCGTTATAGGATATACGTTATATGTTATACGTTGTACGTTATACGTTATACGTTATACGTTATACGTTATACGTTATACGTTATACGTTAAACGTTATACGTTATACGTTATACGATATACGTTATACGTTATACGTTAAACGTTATACGTTATACGTTATACGTTGTACGTTATACGTTATACGTTATACGTTATACGTTAGACGTTGTACGTTATATGTTATACGTTATACGTTATACGTTATACGCTATACGTTATACGTTATACGTTATACGTTATACGTTATACGTTATACGTTATACGATATACGTTATACGTTATACGTTATACGTTATACGTTATACGTTATACGTTGTACGTTATACGTTATACGTTATACGTTATACGTTATATGTTATACGTCATGCGATATACGTTATACGTTATTCGTTATACGGTATACGTTAAACGTTGTACGTTATACGTTATACGTTATACGTTATACGTTATACGTTGGACGTTATACGTTATACGTTATACGTTATACGCCATACGTTATACGTTATACGTTATACGTTATACGTTATACGTTATACGTTATACGTTATACGTTATACGTTATACGTTACACGTTATACGTTATACGTTATACTGTATACGTTATACGTTATACGTTATACGTTATACGTTATACGTTATACGTTATACGTTATACGTTATACGTTATACGTTATACGTTATACGTTATACGTTATGCGTTATAGGATATACGTTATACGTTATACGTTATACGTTATACGTTGTACGTTATACGTTATACGTTATACGTTATACGTTGTACGTTATACGTTATACGTTATACGTTATACGTTATACGTTATACGTTATACGTTATACGTTATACGTTATACGTTATACGTTATACGTTATACGTTATACGTTATACGTTATACGTTATACGTTATACGTTATACATTATACGTTATACGTTATACGTTATACGTTATACGTTATACGTAATACGTTATACGACATACGTTATACGTTATACGTTATACGTTATACGTTATACGTTATACGTTATACGTTATACGTTATACGTTATGCGTTATAGGATATACGTTATACGTTATACGTTGTACGTTGTACGTTATACGTTATACGTTATACGTTGTACGTTATACGTTCTACGTTATACATTATACGTTAAACGTTGTACGTTATACGTTATACGTCATACGTTGTACGTTATACGTTATACGTTATACGTTATACGTTATACGTTATACGTTATACGTTAAACGTTATACGTTATACGTTATACGATATACGTTATACGTTATACGTTAAACGTTATACGTTATACGTTATACGTTGTACGTTATACGTTATACGTTATACGTTATACGTTAGACGTTGTACGTTATATGTTATACGTTATACGTTATACGTTATACGCTATACGTTATACGTTATACGTTATACGTTATACGTTATACGTTATACGTTATACGATATACGTTATACGTTATACGTTATACGTTATACGTTATACGTTATACGTTGTACGTTATACGTTATACGTTATACGTTATACGTTATATGTTATACGTCATGCGATATACGTTATACGTTATTCGTTATACGGTATACGTTAAACGTTGTACGTTATACGTTATACGTTATACGTTATACGTTATACGTTGGACGTTATACGTTATACGTTATACGTTATACGCCATACGTTATACGTTATACGTTATACGTTATACGTTATACGTTATACGTTATACGTTATACGTTATACGTTATACGTTACACGTTATACGTTATACGTTATACTGTATACGTTATACGTTATACGTTATACGTTATACGTTATACGTTATACGTTATACGTTATACGTTATACGTTATACGTTATACGTTATACGTTATACGTTATACGTTATACGTTATACATTATACGTTATACGTTATACGTTATACGTTATACGTTATACGTAATACGTTATACGACATACGTTATACGTTATACGTTATACGTTATACGTTATACGTTATACGTTATACGTTATACGTTATACGTTATGCGTTATAGGATATACGTTATACGTTATACGTTGTACGTTGTACGTTATACGTTATACGTTATACGTTGTACGTTATACGTTCTACGTTATACATTATACGTTAAACGTTGTACGTTATACGTTATACGTCATACGTTATACGTTATAGGTTATACGTTATACGTTCTACGTTATACGTTATACGTTAAACGTTGTACGTTATACGTTATACGTTATACGTTATACGTTATACGTTATACGTTATACGTTATACGTTATACGTTATACGTTATACGTTATACGTTATACGTTACACGTTATACGTTATACGTTATACGTTATACGTTATGCGTTATAGGATATACGTTATACGTTATACGTTGTACGTTATACGTTATACGTTATACGTTATACGTTATACGTTATACGTTATACGTTATACCTTATACGTTATACGTTATACGTTATACGTTGTACATTATACGTTATACGTTGAACGTTGTACGATATACGTTATACGTAATACGTTATACGTTATACGTTATACGTTATACGTTGTACGTTATACGTTATACGTTATACGTTATACGTTGTACGTTATACGTTATACGTTATACGTTATACGTTATACGTTATACGTTATACGTTATACGTTATACGTTATACGTTATACGTTATACGTTATACGTTATACGTTATACGTTATACGTTATACGTTATACGTTATACATTATACGTTATACGTTATACGTTATACGTTATACGTTATACGTAATACGTTATACGACATACGTTATACGTTATACGTTATACGTTATACGTTATACGTTATACGTTATACGTTATACGTTATACGTTATGCGTTATAGGATATACGTTATACGTTATACGTTGTACGTTGTACGTTATACGTTATACGTTATACGTTGTACGTTATACGTTCTACGTTATACATTATACGTTAAACGTTGTACGTTATACGTTATACGTCATACGTTATACGTTATAGGTTATACGTTATACGTTCTACGTTATACGTTATACGTTAAACGTTGTACGTTATACGTTATACGTTATACGTTATACGTTATACGTTATACGTTATACGTTATACGTTATACGTTATACGTTATACGTTATACGTTATACGTTATACGTTATACGTTATACGTTATACGTTATACGTTATGCGTTATAGGATATACGTTATACGTTATACGTTGTACGTTATACGTTATACGTTATACGTTATACGTTATACGTTATACGTTATACGTTATACCTTATACGTTATACGTTATACGTTATACGTTGTACATTATACGTTATACGTTGAACGTTGTACGATATACGTTATACGTAATACGTTATACGTTATACGTTATACGTTATACGTTAAACGTTGTACGTTATACGTTATACGATATACGTTATACGTTACACGCTATACGTTATACGTTATACGTTATACGTTATACGTTATACGTTATACGTTATACGTTATACGTTATACGTTATACGTTATACGTTATACGTTATACGTTCTACGTTATACGTTATACGTTAAACGTTGTACGTTATACGTTATACGATATACGTTATACGTTACACGTTATACGTTATACGTTATACTGTATACGTTATATGTTATACTGTATACGTTATACGTTATACGTTATACGTTATACGTTATACGTCATACGTTATACGTTATACGTTATACGTCATACGTTATACGTTATACGTTATACGTTATACGTTATACGTTATACGTTATGCGTTATACGTTATGCGTTATAGGATATACGTTATACGTTATACGTTGTACGTTATACGTTATACGTTATACGTTATATGTTATACGTCATGCGATATACGTTATACGTTATTCGTTATGCGTTATACGTTATACGTTATACGTTGGACGTTATACGTTATACGTTATACGTTATACGCCATACGTTATACGTTATACGTTATACGTTATACGTTATACGTTATACGTTATACGTTATACGTTATACGTTATACGTTATACGTTATACGTTATACGTTATACGTTATACGTTATACGTTATACGTTATACGTTATACGTTATACGTTATACGTTATACGTTATACGTTATGCGTTATAGGATATACGTTATATGTTATACGTTGTACGTTATACGTTATACGTTATACGTTATACGTTATACGTTATACGTTATACGTTATACGTTAAACGTTATACGTTATACGTTATACGATATACGTTATACGTTATACGTTAAACGTTATACGTTATACGTTATACGTTATACGTTATACGTTATACGTTATACGTTATACGTTATACGTTATACGTTATACGTTATATTATACGTTATACATTATACGTTATGTGTTATAGGATATACGTTATACGTTATACGTTGTACGTTATACGTTATACGTTATACGTTATACGTTATACGTTATACGTTATACGTTAAACGTTGTACGTTATACGTTATACGTTATATAATACGTTATACGTTATACGTTGTACGTTATACGTTATACGTTATACGTTATACGTTATACGTTATACGTTATACGTTATACGTTATACGTTATACGTTATACGTTATACGTTATATGTTATACGTCATGCGATATACGTTATACGTTATTCGTTATACGGTATACGTTAAACGTTGTACGTTATACGTTATACGTTATACGTTATACGTTATACGTTATACGTTAAACGTTAAACGTTGTACGTTATACGTTACACGTTATACGTTATACGTTATACGTTATACGTTATACGTTATACGTTATACGTTATACGTTATACGCTATGCGTTATAGGATATACGTTATACGTTATACGTTGTACGTTATACGTTATACGTTATACGTTATATGTTATACGTCATGCGATATACGTTATACGTTATTCGTTATACGGTATACGTTAAACGTTGTACGTTATACGTTATACGTTATACGTTATACGCCATACGTTATACGTTATACGTTATACGTTATACGTTATACGTTATACGTTATACGTTATACGTTATACGTTATACGTTATACGTTATACGTTATACGTTACACGTTATACGTTATACGTTATACTGTATACGTTATACGTTATACGTTATACGTTATACGTTATACGTTATACGTTATACGTCATACGTTATACGTTATACGTTATACGTTATACGTTCTACGTTATACGTTATACGTTAAACGTTGTACGTTATACGTTATACGTTATACGTTATTCGTTATACGTTATACGTTATACGTTATACGTTATACGTTTCACGTTATACGTTATACGTTACGCGTTATAGGATATACGTTATACGTTATACGTTGTACGTTATACGTTATACGTTGTACGTTATACGTTCTACGTTATACGTTATACGTTATAGGTTATACGTTATACGTTATACGTTATACGTTATACGTTATACGTTACACGTTATACGTTATACGTTATACTGTATACGTTATACGTTATACGTTATACGTTATACGTTATACTGTATACGTTATACGTTATACGTTATACGTTATACGTTATACGTCATACGTTATACGTTATACGTTATACGTTATACGTTCTACGTTATACGTTATACGTTATACGTTATACGTTATACGTTATACGATATACGTTATACGTTACACGTTATACGTTATACGTTATACGTTATACGTTATATGTTATACGTCATGCGATATACGTTATACGTTATTCGTTATACGGTATACGTTAAACGTTGTACGTTATACGTTATACGTTATACGTTATACGTTATACGTTGGACGTTATACGTTATACGTTATACGTTATACGCCATACGTTATACGTTATACGTTATACGTTATACGTTATACGTTATACGTTATACGTTATACGTTATACGTTATACGTTACACGTTATACGTTATACGTTATACTGTATACGTTATACGTTATACGTTATACGTTATACGTTATACGTTATACGTTATACGTTATACGTTATACGTTATACGTTATACGTTATACGTTATACGTTATGCGTTATAGGATATACGTTATACGTTATACGTTATACGTTATACGTTGTACGTTATACGTTATACGTTATACGTTATACGTTGTACGTTATACGTTATACGTTATACGTTATACGTTATACGTTATACGTTATACGTTATACGTTATACGTTATACGTTATACGTTATACGTTATACGTTATACGTTATACGTTATACGTTATACGTTATACGTTATACATTATACGTTATACGTTATACGTTATACGTTATACGTTATACGTAATACGTTATACGACATACGTTATACGTTATACGTTATACGTTATACGTTATACGTTATACGTTATACGTTATACGTTATACGTTATGCGTTATAGGATATACGTTATACGTTATACGTTGTACGTTGTACGTTATACGTTATACGTTATACGTTGTACGTTATACGTTCTACGTTATACATTATACGTTAAACGTTGTACGTTATACGTTATACGTCATACGTTGTACGTTATACGTTATACGTTATACGTTATACGTTATACGTTATACGTTATACGTTAAACGTTATACGTTATACGTTATACGATATACGTTATACGTTATACGTTAAACGTTATACGTTATACGTTATACGTTGTACGTTATACGTTATACGTTATACGTTATACGTTAGACGTTGTACGTTATATGTTATACGTTATACGTTATACGTTATACGCTATACGTTATACGTTATACGTTATACGTTATACGTTATACGTTATACGTTATACGATATACGTTATACGTTATACGTTATACGTTATACGTTATACGTTATACGTTGTACGTTATACGTTATACGTTATACGTTATACGTTATATGTTATACGTCATGCGATATACGTTATACGTTATTCGTTATACGGTATACGTTAAACGTTGTACGTTATACGTTATACGTTATACGTTACACGTTATACGTTATACGTTATACTGTATACGTTATACGTTATACGTTATACGTTATACGTTATACGTTATACGTTATACGTTATACGTTATACGTTATACGTTATACGTTATACGTTATACGTTATGCGTTATAGGATATACGTTATACGTTATACGTTATACGTTATACGTTGTACGTTATACGTTATACGTTATACGTTATACGTTGTACGTTATACGTTATACGTTATACGTTATACGTTATACGTTATACGTTATACGTTATACGTTATACGTTATACGTTATACGTTATACGTTATACGTTATACGTTATACGTTATACGTTATACGTTATACGTTATACATTATACGTTATACGTTATACGTTATACGTTATACGTTATACGTAATACGTTATACGACATACGTTATACGTTATACGTTATACGTTATACGTTATACGTTATACGTTATACGTTATACGTTATACGTTATGCGTTATAGGATATACGTTATACGTTATACGTTGTACGTTGTACGTTATACGTTATACGTTATACGTTGTACGTTATACGTTCTACGTTATACATTATACGTTAAACGTTGTACGTTATACGTTATACGTCATACGTTATACGTTATAGGTTATACGTTATACGTTCTACGTTATACGTTATACGTTAAACGTTGTACGTTATACGTTATACGTTATACGTTATACGTTATACGTTATACGTTATACGTTATACGTTATACGTTATACGTTATACGTTATACGTTATACGTTATACGTTATACGTTATACGTTATACGTTATACGTTATGCGTTATAGGATATACGTTATACGTTATACGTTGTACGTTATACGTTATACGTTATACGTTATACGTTATACGTTATACGTTATACGTTATACCTTATACGTTATACGTTATACGTTATACGTTGTACATTATACGTTATACGTTGAACGTTGTACGATATACGTTATACGTAATACGTTATACGTTATACGTTATACGTTATACGTTAAACGTTGTACGTTATACGTTATACGATATACGTTATACGTTACACGCTATACGTTATACGTTATACGTTATACGTTATACGTTATACGTTATACGTTATACGTTATACGTTATACGTTATACGTTATACGTTATACGTTATACGTTCTACGTTATACGTTATACGTTAAACGTTGTACGTTATACGTTATACGATATACGTTATACGTTACACGTTATACGTTATACGTTATACTGTATACGTTATATGTTATACTGTATACGTTATACGTTATACGTTATACGTTATACGTTATACGTCATACGTTATACGTTATACGTTATACGTCATACGTTATACGTTATACGTTATACGTTATACGTTATACGTTATACGTTATGCGTTATACGTTATGCGTTATAGGATATACGTTATACGTTATACGTTGTACGTTATACGTTATACGTTATACGTTATATGTTATACGTCATGCGATATACGTTATACGTTATTCGTTATGCGTTATACGTTATACGTTATACGTTGGACGTTATACGTTATACGTTATACGTTATACGCCATACGTTATACGTTATACGTTATACGTTATACGTTATACGTTATACGTTATACGTTATACGTTATACGTTATACGTTATACGTTATACGTTATACGTTATACGTTATACGTTATACGTTATACGTTATACGTTATACGTTATACGTTATACGTTATACGTTATACGTTATGCGTTATAGGATATACGTTATATGTTATACGTTGTACGTTATACGTTATACGTTATACGTTATACGTTATACGTTATACGTTATACGTTATACGTTAAACGTTATACGTTATACGTTATACGATATACGTTATACGTTATACGTTAAACGTTATACGTTATACGTTATACGTTATACGTTATACGTTATACGTTATACGTTATACGTTATACGTTATACGTTATACGTTATATTATACGTTATACATTATACGTTATGTGTTATAGGATATACGTTATACGTTATACGTTGTACGTTATACGTTATACGTTATACGTTATACGTTATACGTTATACGTTATACGTTAAACGTTGTACGTTATACGTTATACGTTATATAATACGTTATACGTTATACGTTGTACGTTATACGTTATACGTTATACGTTATACGTTATACGTTATACGTTATACGTTATACGTTATACGTTATACGTTATACGTTATACGTTATATGTTATACGTCATGCGATATACGTTATACGTTATTCGTTATACGGTATACGTTAAACGTTGTACGTTATACGTTATACGTTATACGTTATACGTTATACGTTATACGTTAAACGTTAAACGTTGTACGTTATACGTTACACGTTATACGTTATACGTTATACGTTATACGTTATACGTTATACGTTATACGTTATACGTTATACGCTATGCGTTATAGGATATACGTTATACGTTATACGTTGTACGTTATACGTTATACGTTATACGTTATATGTTATACGTCATGCGATATACGTTATACGTTATTCGTTATACGGTATACGTTAAACGTTGTACGTTATACGTTATACGTTATACGTTATACGCCATACGTTATACGTTATACGTTATACGTTATACGTTATACGTTATACGTTATACGTTATACGTTATACGTTATACGTTATACGTTATACGTTATACGTTACACGTTATACGTTATACGTTATACTGTATACGTTATACGTTATACGTTATACGTTATACGTTATACGTTATACGTTATACGTCATACGTTATACGTTATACGTTATACGTTATACGTTCTACGTTATACGTTATACGTTAAACGTTGTACGTTATACGTTATACGTTATACGTTATTCGTTATACGTTATACGTTATACGTTATACGTTATACGTTTCACGTTATACGTTATACGTTACGCGTTATAGGATATACGTTATACGTTATACGTTGTACGTTATACGTTATACGTTGTACGTTATACGTTCTACGTTATACGTTATACGTTATAGGTTATACGTTATACGTTATACGTTATACGTTATACGTTATACGTTACACGTTATACGTTATACGTTATACTGTATACGTTATACGTTATACGTTATACGTTATACGTTATACTGTATACGTTATACGTTATACGTTATACGTTATACGTTATACGTCATACGTTATACGTTATACGTTATACGTTATACGTTCTACGTTATACGTTATACGTTATACGTTATACGTTATACGTTATACGATATACGTTATACGTTACACGTTATACGTTATACGTTATACGTTATACGTTATATGTTATACGTCATGCGATATACGTTATACGTTATTCGTTATACGGTATACGTTAAACGTTGTACGTTATACGTTATACGTTATACGTTATACGTTATACGTTGGACGTTATACGTTATACGTTATACGTTATACGCCATACGTTATACGTTATACGTTATACGTTATACGTTATACGTTATACGTTATACGTTATACGTTATACGTTATACGTTACACGTTATACGTTATACGTTATACGTTATACGTTATACGTTGTACGTTCCATGTTATACGTTATACGTTATACGTTATACGTTATACGTTATACGTTATACGTTACACGTTATACGTCATAGGTTATACGTTATACGTTATACGTTATACGTTATACGTTATACGTTATACGTTATACGTTATACGTTATACGTTATACGTTATACGTTATACGTTATACGTCATAGGTTATACGTTATACGTTATACGTTATGCGTTATACGTTATGCGTTATACGTTATACGTTATACGTTATACCTTATACGTTATACGTTATACGTTAAACGTTATACGTTATACGTTATACGTTATAGGTTATACGTTATACGTTATACGTTATACGTTATACGTTATACGTTATACGTTATACTTTATACGTTATACGTTATACGTTATACGTTATACGTTATACGTTATACGTTATACGTTATACGTTATACGTTATACGTTATACGTTGTACGTTATACGTTATACGTTATACGTTACAAGTTATACGTTGTACGTTATACGTTATACGTCATAGGTTATACGTTATACGTTATACGTTATACGTTATACGTTATACGTTATACGTTATACGATATACGTTATACGTTATACGTAATACGTTATACGTTATACGTTATACTTTATACGTTATACGTTATACGTTATACGTTATACGTTATACGTTATACGTTATACGTTATACGTTATACGTTATACGTTATACGTTATACGTTATACGTTATACGTTATACGTTATACGTTATACGTTGTACGTTATACGTTATACGTTATACGTTACAAGTTATACGTTATACGTTATACGTTATACGTCATAGGTTATACGTTATACGTTATACGTTATACGTTATACGTTATACGATATACGTTATACGTTATACGTTATACGTTATACGTTATACGTTATACGTTATACGCTATACGTTACATGTTATACGTTATACATTATACGTTATACGTTATACGTTATACGTTATACGTTATACGTTATACGTTATACGTTATACGTCATAGGTTATACGTTATACGTTATACGTTATACGTTATACGTTATACGTTATACGTTATACGCTATACGTTATACGTTATACTTTATACGTTATACGTTATACGTTATACGTTATACGTTATGCGTTATACGTTATGCGTTATACGTTATACGTTATACGTTATACGTTATACGATATACGTTATACGTTATGCGTTATACGTTATACGTTATTTGTTATACATTATACGGTATACGTTATACGTTGTACTTTACATTTTATACATTATACGTTATACGTTATACGATATACGTTATACGTTATACGTTATACGTTATACGTTATACGTTATACGTTATACGTTATACTTTATACGTTATACGTTATACGTTATACGTTATACGTTATGCGTTATACGTTATGCGTTATACGTTATACGTTATACGTTATACGTTATACGTTATACGTTATACGTTATACGTTATACGTTATACGTTATGCGTTATACGTTATACGTTATTTGTTATACGTTATACGTTATACGTTATACGTTATACGTTATACGTTATACGTTATACGTTATACGTTATACGTTATACGTTATACGTTATACGTTATACGTTATACGTTATACGTTATACGTCATAGGTTATACGTTATACGTTATACGTTATACGTTATACGTTATACGTTATACGTTATACGTTATACGTTATACTTTATACGTTATACGTTATACGTTATGCGTTATACGTTATGCATTATACGTTATGCGTTACACGTTATACGTTATACGTTATACGTTATACGTTATACGTTATACGTTATACGTTATACGTTATACGTTATGCGTTATACGTTATACGTTATTTGTTATACGTTATACGTTATACGTTATGCGTTATACGTTATACGTTATACGTTATACGTTATACGTTATACGTTATGCGTTATACGTTATACGTTATTAGTTATACGCTATACGTTATAAGTTATACGTTATACGTTATACGTTATACGTTATACGTTATACATTATACGTTATACGTTATACGTTATACGTTATACGTTATACGTTATACGTTATACGTTATACGTTATACGTTATACGTTATACGCTATACGTTACATGTTATACGTTATACGTTATACGTTATACGTTATACGCTATACGGTATACGTTATACGTTGTACGTTATACGTTATACGTTATGCGTTATACGTTATACGTTATACGTTATACGTTATACGTTATACGTTATACGTTATGCGTTATACGTTATACGTTATTAGTTATACGTTATACGGTATACGTTATACGTTTGACGTTACATGTTATACATTATACGTTATACGTTATACGATATACGTTATACGTTATACGTTATACGTTATGCGTTATACGTTATACGTTATACGCTATACGTTACATGTTATACGTTATACATTATACGTTATACGTTATACGTTATACGTTATACGTTATACGTTATACGTTATACGTTATACGTCATAGGTTATACGTTATATGTTATACGTTATACGTTATACGTTATACGTTATACGTTGAACGTTATACGTTATACGTAGTATGTAATGCGTCATACGTTTTACGTTATTCGTTTTACGTTATACGTTATACGTTATACGTTATACGTTATACGTTATATGTTATACGTTATACGTTATACGTTAAACGTTATACGTTATACGTTATACGTTATACGTTATACGTTATACGTTATACGTTATACGTTATACGTTATACGTTATACGTTATACGTTATACGTTATACGTTATACGTTATACGTTATACGTTATACGTTATACGTTATACGTTATACGTTATACGTTATACGTTATACGTTATACGTTATACGTTATACGTTATACGTTATACGTTATACGTTATAGGTTATACGTTATACGTTATACGTTATACGTTATACGTTACAAGTTATACGTTATACGTCATAGGTTATACGTTGAACGTTATACTTTATACGTAGCATGTAATGCGTCATACGTTTTACGTTATTCGTTATACGTTTTTCGTTACAAGTTATACGTTATACGATATACGTTATACGTCATAGGTTATACGTTATACGTTATACGTTATACGTTATACGTTATACGTTATACATTATGCGTTATACGTTTTACGTTATTCGTTATACGTTATACGTTATACGATATACGTTATACGTTATACGTTATACGTTATACGTTATACGTTATACGTTATACGTTATACGTCATACGTTATACGTTATACGTTATACGTTATACGTTATACGTTATACGTTATACGTTATACGTTATACGTTATACGTTATACGTTATACGTTATACGTTATACGTTATACGTTATACGTTATACGTTATACGTTATACATAAACGTTACACGTTATACGTTATACGTTATACGTTATACGTTATACGTTATACGTTATACGTTATACGTTATACGTTATGCGTTATACGTTATACGTTATACGTTATACGTTATACGTTGTACGTTATACGTTATACGTTATACGTTATACGCTATACATTATACGTTATACGTTATACGTTATACGTTATACGTTATAGGCTATACGTTATACGTTATACGTTATACATTACATGTTATACGTTATACGTTATACGTTATACGTTATACGTTATACGTTATACGTTATACGTTATACGTTATACGTTATACGTTATACGTTATACGTTATACGTTATACGTTATACGTTCTACGTTATACGTTATACGTTATACGTTATACGTTATACATTACATGTTATACGTTATACGTTATACGTTATACGATATACGTTATACGTTATACGTTATACTTTATAGGTTATACGTTATACGTTATACGTTATACGTTATACGTTATACGTTATACGTTATACGTTATACGTTATACGTTATACGTTATACGTTATACGTTATACGTTATAGGTTATACGTTATACGTTATACGTTATACGTTATAAGTTATACGTTATACGTCATAGGTTATACGTTGAACGTTATACGTTATACGTAGTATGTAATGCGTCTTACGTTTTACGTTATTCGTTTTACGTTATACGTGATACGTTATACGTTATACGTTATACGTTATACGTTATAAGTTATACGTTATACGTTATACGTTATACGTTATACGTTATACGTTATACGTTATACGTTATACGTTATACGTTATACGTTATACGTTATACGTTATACGTTATACGTTATACGTTATACGTTGTACGTTATACGTTGTACGTTATACGTTATACGTTATACGTTATACGTTATACGTTAGACGTTATTTGTTATACGTTATTTGTTATACGTTATACGTTATACGTTATACGTTATACGTTATACGTTATACGTCATACGTTATACGTTATACGTTATACGTTATACGTTATACGTTATACGTAATACGTTATACGTTATACGTTATACGTTATACGTTATACGTTATACGTTATACGTTATACGTTATACGTTACACGTTATACGTTATACGTTATACGTTATACGTTGTACGTTATACGTTATACGTTATTAGTTATACGTTATACGGTATACGTTATACGTTTGACGTTACATGTTATACATTATACGTTATACGTTATACGATATACGTTATACGTTATACGTTATACGTTATGCGTTATACGTTATACGTTATACGCTATACGTTACATGTTATACGTTATACATTATACGTTATACGTTATACGTTATACGTTATACGTTATACGTTATACGTTATACGTTATACGTTATACGTTATACGTTATACGTTATACGTTATACGTTATACGTTATACGTTATACGTTATACGTTATACGTTATACGTTATACGTTATACGTTATACGTTATACGTTATACGTTATACGTTATACGTTATACGTTATACGTTATACGTTATACGTTATACGTTATACGTTATACGTTATACGTTATACGTTATACGTTATACGTTATACGTTATACGTTATACGTTATACGTTATACGTTATACGTTATACGTTATACGTTATACGTTATACGTTATACGTTATACGTTATACGTTATACGTTATACGTTATACGTTATACGTTATACGTTATACGTTATAGGTTATACGTTATACGTTATACGTTATACGTTATACGTTACAAGTTATACGTTATACGTCATAGGTTATACGTTGAACGTTATACTTTATACGTAGCATGTAATGCGTCATACGTTTTACGTTATTCGTTATACGTTTTTCGTTACAAGTTATACGTTATACGATATACGTTATACGTCATAGGTTATACGTTATACGTTATACGTTATACGTTATACGTTATACGTTATGCGTTATACGTTATACGTTATTTGTTATACGTTATACGTTATACGTTATGCGTTATACGTTATACGTTATACGTTATACGTTATACGTTATACGTTATGCGTTATACGTTATACGTTATTAGTTATACGCTATACGTTATAAGTTATACGTTATACGTTATACGTTATACGTTATACGTTATACATTATACGTTATACGTTATACGTTATACGTTATACGTTATACGTTATACGTTATACGTTATACGTTATACGTTGTACGTTATACGTTATACGTTATACGTTACAAGTTATACGTTATACGTTATACGTTATACGTTGTACGTTATACGTTATACGTTATACGTTACAAGTTATACGTTATACGTTATACGTTATACGTCATAGGTTATACGTTATACGTTATACGTTATACGTTATACGTTATACGTTATACGTTATACGTTATACGATATACGTTATACGTTATACGTTATACGTTATACGTTATACGTTATACGTTATACGTTATACGTTATACGTTATACGATATACGTTATACGTTATACGTTATACGTTATACGTTATACGTTATACGTTATACGTTATACGTTATACGTTATACGTTATACGTTATACGTTAGACGTTATACGTTATACGTTATACGTTATACGTTATACGTTATACGTTATACTTTATACGTTATACGTTATACGTTATACGTTATACGTTATACGTTATACGTTATACGTTATACGTTATACGTTATACGTTATACGTTGTACGTTATACGTTATACGTTATACGTTACAAGTTATACGTTATACGTTATACGTTATACGTCATAGGTTATACGTTATACGTTATACGTTATACGTTATACGTTATACGTTATAGGTTATACGTTATACGTTATACATTATATGTTACAAGTTATACGTTATACGTCATACGTTATACGTTATACGTTATACGTTATACGTTATACGTTGTACGTTATACGTTATACGTTATACGTTATACGTTATACGTTATACGTTATACGTTATACGTTATACGTTATACGTTATACATTATACGTTATACGTTATACGTTATACGTTATACGTTATACGTTATACGTTATACGTTATACGTTATACGTTATACGTTATACGTTGTACGTTATACGTTATAAGTTGTACGTTATACGATATACGTTATACGTTATACGGTATACGTTATACGTTGTACGTTCCATGTTATACGTTATACGTTATACGTTATACGTTATACGTTATACGTTATACGTTACACGTTATACGTCATAGGTTATACGTTATACGTTATACGTTATACGTTATACGTTATACGTTATACGTTATACTTTATACGTTATACGTTATACGTTATACGTTATACGTTATACGTTATACGTTATACGTTATACGTTATACGTTATACGTTATACGTTGTACGTTATACGTTATACGTTATACGTTACAAGTTATACGTTATACGTTATACGTTATACGTCATAGGTTATACGTTATACGTTATACGTTATACGTTATACGTTATACGTTATACGTTATACGATATACGTTATACGTTATACGTTATACGTTATACGTTATACGTTATACGTTATACGTTATACGTTATATGTTATACGTTATACGTTATACGTTATACGTTATACGTCATACGTTATACGTTATACGTTATACGTTATACGTTATACGTTATACGTTATACGTTATACTTTATACGTTATACGTTATACGTTATACGTTATACGTTATACGTTATACGTTATACGTTATACGTTATACGTTATACGTTATACGTTGTACGTTATACGTTATACGTTATACGTTACAAGTTATACGTTATACGTTATACGTTATACGTCATAGGTTATACGTTATACGTTATACGTTATACGTTATACGTTATACGTTATACGTTATACGATATACGTTATACGTTATACGTTATACGTTATACGTTATACGTTATACGTTATACGTTATACGTTATACGTTATACGTTATACGTTATACGTTAGACGTTATACGTTATACGTTATACGTTATACGTTATACGTTATACGTTATACGTTATACGTTATACGTTATACGTTATACGTTATACGTTATACGTTATACGTAATACTTTATACGTTATACGTTATACGTTATACGTTATACGTTATACGTTATACGTTATACGTTATACGTTATAGGTTATACGTTATACGTTATACATTATATGTTACAAGTTATACGTTATACGTCATACGTTATACGTTATACGTTATACGTTATACGTTATACGTTGTACGTTATACGTTATACGTTATACGTTATACGTTATACGTTATACGTTATACGTTATACGTTATACGTTATACGTTATACGTTATACATTATACGTTATACGTTATACGTTATACGTTATACGTTATACGTTATACGTTATACGTTATACGTTATACGTTATACGTTATACGTTGTACGTTATACGTTATAAGTTGTACGTTATACGATATACGTTATACGTTATACGGTATACGTTATACGTTGTACGTTCCATGTTATACGTTATACGTTATACGTTATACGTTATACGTTATACGTTATACGTTACACGTTATACGTCATAGGTTATACGTTATACGTTATACGTTATACGTTATACGTTATACGTTATACGTTATACGTTATACGTTATACGTTATACGTCATAGGTTATACGTTATACGTTATACGTTATGCGTTATACGTTATGCGTTATACGTTATACGTTATACGTTATACGTTATACGTTATACGTTATACGTTATACGTTATGCGTTATACGTTATACGTTATTAGTTATACGTTATACGGTATACGTTATACGTTGTACGTTACATGTTATACATTATACGTTATACGTTATACGATATATGTTATACGTTATACGTTATACGTTATACGTTATGCTTTATACGTTATACGTTATACGTTATACGTTATACGTTATACGTTATACGTTATACGTTATACGTTATACGTTATACGTTATACGTCATAGGTTATACGTTATATGTTATACGTTATACGTTATACGTTATACGTTATACGTTATGCGTTATACGTTATGCGTTATACGTTATACGTTATACGTTATACGTTATACGTTATACGTTATACGTTATACGTTATGCGTTATACGTTATACGTTATTAGTTATACGTTATACGGTATACGTTATACGTTGTACGTTACATGTTATACATTATACGTTATACGTTATACGATATATGTTATACGTTATACGATATATGTTATACGTTATACGTTATACGTTATACGTTATGCTTTATACGTTATACGTTATACGTTATACGTTATACGTTATACGTTATACGTTATACGTTATACGTTATACGTTATACGTTATACGTCATAGGTTATACGTTATATGTTATACGTTATACGTTATACGTTATACGTTATACGTTATACGTTATACGTTATACGTTATACGTTATACGTTATACGTCATACGTTATACGTTATACGTTATACGTTATACGTTATACGTTATACGTTATACGTTATACGTTATACGTTATACGTTATACGTTATACGTTATACGTTATACGTTATACGTTATACGTTATACGTTATACGTTATACATAAACGTTACACGTTATACGTTATACGTTATACGTTATACGTTATACGTTATACGTTATACGTTATACGTTATACGTTATGCGTTATACGTTATACGTTATACGTTATACGTTATACGTTATACGTTATACGTTATACGTTATACGTTATACGCTATACATTATACGTTATACGTTATACGTTATACGTTATACGTTATAGGCTATACGTTATACGTTATACGTTATACATTACATGTTATACGTTATACGTTATACGTTATACGTTATACGTTATACGTTATACGTTATACGTTATACGTTATACGTTATACGTTATACGTTATACGTTATACGTTATACGTTATACGTTCTACGTTATACGTTATACGTTATACGTTATACGTTATACATTACATGTTATACGTTATACGTTATACGTTATACGATATACGTTATACGTTATACGTTATACTTTATAGGTTATACGTTATACGTTATACGTTATACGTTATACGTTATACGTTATACGTTATACGTTATACGTTATACGTTATACGTTATACGTTATACGTTATACGTTATAGGTTATACGTTATACGTTATACGTTATACGTTATAAGTTATACGTTATACGTCATAGGTTATACGTTGAACGTTATACGTTATACGTAGTATGTAATGCGTCTTACGTTTTACGTTATTCGTTTTACGTTATACGTGATACGTTATACGTTATACGTTATACGTTATACGTTATAAGTTATACGTTATACGTTATACGTTATACGTTATACGTTATACGTTATACGTTATACGTTATACGTTATACGTTATACGTTATACGTTATACGTTATACGTTATACGTTATACGTTATACGTTGTACGTTATACGTTGTACGTTATACGTTATACGTTATACGTTATACGTTATACGTTAGACGTTATTTGTTATACGTTATTTGTTATACGTTATACGTTATACGTTATACGTTATACGTTATACGTTATACGTCATACGTTATACGTTATACGTTATACGTTATACGTTATACGTAATACGTTATACGTTATACGTTATACGTTATACGTTATACGTTATACGTTATACGTTATACGTTATACGTTACACGTTATACGTTATACGTTATACGTTATACGTTGTACGTTATACGTTATACGTTATTAGTTATACGTTATACGGTATACGTTATACGTTTGACGTTACATGTTATACATTATACGTTATACGTTATACGATATACGTTATACGTTATACGTTATACGTTATGCGTTATACGTTATACGTTATACGCTATACGTTACATGTTATACGTTATACATTATACGTTATACGTTATACGTTATACGTTATACGTTATACGTTATACGTTATACGTTATACGTTATACGTTATACGTTATACGTTATACGTTATACGTTATACGTTATACGTTATACGTTATACGTTATACGTTATACGTTATACGTTATACGTTATACGTTATACGTTATACGTTATACGTTATACGTTATACGTTATACGTTATACGTTATACGTTATACGTTATACGTTATACGTTATACGTTATACGTTATACGTTATACGTTATACGTTATACGTTATACGTTATACGTTATACGTTATACGTTATACGTTATACGTTATACGTTATACGTTATACATTATACGTTATACGTTATACGTTATACGTTATACGTTATACGTTATACGTTATAGGTTATACGTTATACGTTATACGTTATACGTTATACGTTACAAGTTATACGTTATACGTCATAGGTTATACGTTGAACGTTATACTTTATACGTAGCATGTAATGCGTCATACGTTTTACGTTATTCGTTATACGTTTTTCGTTACAAGTTATACGTTATACGATATACGTTATACGTCATAGGTTATACGTTATACGTTATACGTTATACGTTATACGTTATACGTTATGCGTTATACGTTATACGTTATTTGTTATACGTTATACGTTATACGTTATGCGTTATACGTTATACGTTATACGTTATACGTTATACGTTATACGTTATGCGTTATACGTTATACGTTATTAGTTATACGCTATACGTTATAAGTTATACGTTATACGTTATACGTTATACGTTATACGTTATACATTATACGTTATACGTTATACGTTATACGTTATACGTTATACGTTATACGTTATACGTTATACGTTATACGTTGTACGTTATACGTTATACGTTATACGTTACAAGTTATACGTTATACGTTATACGTTATACGTTGTACGTTATACGTTATACGTTATACGTTACAAGTTATACGTTATACGTTATACGTTATACGTCATAGGTTATACGTTATACGTTATACGTTATACGTTATACGTTATACGTTATACGTTATACGATATACGTTATACGTTATACGTTATACGTTATACGTTATACGTTATACGTTATACGTTATACGTTATACGTTATACGATATACGTTATACGTTATACGTTATACGTTATACGTTATACGTTATACGTTATACGTTATACGTTATACGTTATACGTTATACGTTATACGTTAGACGTTATACGTTATACGTTATACGTTATACGTTATACGTTATACGTTATACTTTATACGTTATACGTTATACGTTATACGTTATACGTTATACGTTATACGTTATACGTTATACGTTATACGTTATACGTTATACGTTGTACGTTATACGTTATACGTTATACGTTACAAGTTATACGTTATACGTTATACGTTATACGTCATAGGTTATACGTTATACGTTATACGTTATACGTTATACGTTATACGTTATAGGTTATACGTTATACGTTATACATTATATGTTACAAGTTATACGTTATACGTCATACGTTATACGTTATACGTTATACGTTATACGTTATACGTTGTACGTTATACGTTATACGTTATACGTTATACGTTATACGTTATACGTTATACGTTATACGTTATACGTTATACGTTATACATTATACGTTATACGTTATACGTTATACGTTATACGTTATACGTTATACGTTATACGTTATACGTTATACGTTATACGTTATACGTTGTACGTTATACGTTATAAGTTGTACGTTATACGATATACGTTATACGTTATACGGTATACGTTATACGTTGTACGTTCCATGTTATACGTTATACGTTATACGTTATACGTTATACGTTATACGTTATACGTTACACGTTATACGTCATAGGTTATACGTTATACGTTATACGTTATACGTTATACGTTATACGTTATACGTTATACTTTATACGTTATACGTTATACGTTATACGTTATACGTTATACGTTATACGTTATACGTTATACGTTATACGTTATACGTTATACGTTGTACGTTATACGTTATACGTTATACGTTACAAGTTATACGTTATACGTTATACGTTATACGTCATAGGTTATACGTTATACGTTATACGTTATACGTTATACGTTATACGTTATACGTTATACGATATACGTTATACGTTATACGTTATACGTTATACGTTATACGTTATACGTTATACGTTATACGTTATATGTTATACGTTATACGTTATACGTTATACGTTATACGTCATACGTTATACGTTATACGTTATACGTTATACGTTATACGTTATACGTTATACGTTATACTTTATACGTTATACGTTATACGTTATACGTTATACGTTATACGTTATACGTTATACGTTATACGTTATACGTTATACGTTATACGTTGTACGTTATACGTTATACGTTATACGTTACAAGTTATACGTTATACGTTATACGTTATACGTCATAGGTTATACGTTATACGTTATACGTTATACGTTATACGTTATACGTTATACGTTATACATTATACGTTATACGTTATACGTTATACGTTATACGTTATACGTTATACGTTATACGTTATACGTTATACGTTATACGTTATACGTTGTACGTTATACGTTATAAGTTGTACGTTATACGATATACGTTATACGTTATACGGTATACGTTATACGTTGTACGTTCCATGTTATACGTTATACGTTATACGTTATACGTTATACGTTATACGTTATACGTTACACGTTATACGTCATAGGTTATACGTTATACGTTATACGTTATACGTTATACGTTATACGTTATACGTTATACGTTATACGTTATACATTATACGTCATAGGTTATACGTTATACGTTATACGTTATGCGTTATACGTTATGCGTTATACGTTATACGTTATACGTTATACGTTATACGTTATACGTTATACGTTATACGTTATGCGTTATACGTTATACGTTATTAGTTATACGTTATACGGTATACGTTATACGTTGTACGTTACATGTTATACATTATACGTTATACGTTATACGATATATGTTATACGTTATACGTTATACGTTATACGTTATGCTTTATACGTTATACGTTATACGTTATACGTTATACGTTATACGTTATACGTTATACGTTATACGTTATACGTTATACGTTATACGTCATAGGTTATACGTTATATGTTATACGTTATACGTTATACGTTATACGTTATACGTTATACGTTATACGTTATACGTTATACGTTATACGTATTACGTTATACGTTATACGTTATACTTTATACGTTATACGTTATACGTTATACGTCATAGGTGATACGTTATATGTTATACGTTATACGTTATGCTTTATACGTTATACGTTATACGTTATACGTTATACGTTATACGTTATACGTTATACGTTATACGTTATAGGTTATACGTTATACGTTATACGTTATACGTTACAAGTTATACGTTATACGTCATACGTTATACGTTATACGTTATACGTTATACGTTATACGTTATACGTTATACGTTATACGTTATACGTTATACGTTATACGTTATACGTTATACGTTATACGTTATACGTTAACGTTATACTTTATACGTTATACGTTATACGTTATACGTCATAGGTTATACGTTATATGTTATACGTTATACGTTATACGTTATACGTTATACGTCATACGTTATACGTTATACGTTATTGGTTATACGTTATACGTTATACGTTATACGTTATACGTTATACGTTATACGTTATACGTTATACGTTATACGTTATACGTTATACGTTATACTTTATACGTTATACGTTATACGTTATACATTATACGTTATACGTTATACGTTATACGCTATACGTTATAGGTTATACGTTATACGTTATACGTTATATGTTACAAGTTATACGTTATACGTCATACGTTATACGTTATACGTTATACGTTATACGTTATACGTTGTACGTTATACGTTATACGTTATACGTTATACGTTATACGTTATACGTTATACGTTATACGTAATACTTTATACGTTATACGTTATACGTTATACGTTATACGTTATACGTTATACGTTATACGTTATACGTTATAGGTTATACGTTATACGTTATACATTATACGTTATACGTTATACGTTATACGTTATACGTTATACGTTATACGTTATACGTTGTACGTTATACGTTATACGTTATACGTTATACGTTATACGTTATACGTTATACGTTATACGTTATACGTTGTACGTTATACGTTATACGTTATACGTTACAAGTTATACGTTATACGTTATACGTTATACGTCATAGGTTATACGTTATACGTTATACGTTATACGTTATACGTTATACGTTATACGTTATACGATATACGTTATACGTTATACGTTATACGTTATACGTTATACGTTATACGTTATACGTTATACGTTATACGTTATACGTTATACGTTATACGTTAGACGTTATACGTTATACGTTATACGTTATACGTTATACGTTATACGTTATACGTTATACGTTATAGGTCATACGTTATAGGTCATACGTTATACGTTATACGTTATACGTTATACGTTATACCTTATACGTTATACGTTATACGTTAAACGTTATACGTTATACGTTATACGTTATAGGTTATACGTTATACGTTATACGTTATACGTTATACGTTATACGTTATACGTTATACTTTATACGTTATACGTTATACGTTATACGTTATACGTTATACGTTATACGTTATACGTTATACGTTATACGTTATACGTTATACGTTGTACGTTATACGTTATACGTTATACGTTACAAGTTATACGTTGTACGTTATACGTTATACGTCATAGGTTATACGTTATACGTTATACTTTATACGTTATACGTTATACGTTATACGTTATACGTTATACGTTATACGTTATACGTTATACGTTATACTTTATACGTTATACGTTATACGTTATACGTTATACGTTATACGTTATACGTTATACGTTATACGTTATACGTTATACGTTATACGTTATACGTTATACGTTATACGTTGTACGATATACGTTATAAGTTGTACGTTATACGATATACGTTATACGTTATACGGTATACGGTATACGTTATACGTTGTACGTTCCATGTTATACGTTATACGTTATACGTTATACGTTATACGTTATACGTTATACGTTACACGTTATACGTCATAGGTTATACGTTATACGTTATACGTTATACGTTATACGTTATACGTTATACGTTATACGTTATACGATATACGTTATACGTTATACGTAATACGTTATACGTTATACGTTATACTTTATACGTTATACGTTATACGTTATACGTTATACGTTATACGTTATACGTTATACGTTATACGTTATACGTTATACGTTATACGTTATACGTTATACGTTATACGTTGTACGTTATACGTTATACGTTATACGTTACAAGTTATACGTTATACGTTATACGTTATACGTCATAGGTTATACGTTATACGTTATACGTTATACGTTATACGTTATACGATATACGTTATACGTTATACGTTATACGTTATACGTTATACGTTATACGCTATACGTTACATGTTATACGTTATACATTATACGTTATACGTTATACGTTATACGTTATACGTTATACGTTATACGTTATACGTTATACGTCATAGGTTATACGTTATACGTTATACGTTATACGTTATACGTTATACGTTATACGTTATACGCTATACGTTATACGTTATACTTTATACGTTATACGTTATACGTTATACGTTATACGTTATGCGTTATACGTTATGCGTTATACGTTATACGTTATACGTTATACGTTATACGATATACGTTATACGTTATGCGTTATACGTTATACGTTATTTGTTATACATTATACGGTATACGTTATACGTTGTACTTTACATTTTATACATTATACGTTATACGTTATACGATATACGTTATACGTTATACGTTATACGTTATACGTTATACGTTATACGTTATACGTTATACTTTATACGTTATACGTTATACGTTATACGTTATACGTTATGCGTTATACGTTATGCGTTATACGTTATACGTTATACGTTATACGTTATACGTTATACGTTATACGTTATACGTTATACGTTATGCGTTATACGTTATACGTTATTTGTTATACGTTATACGTTATACGTTATACGTTATACGTTATACGTTATACGTTATACGTTATACGTTATACGTTATACGTTATACGTTATACGTTATACGTTATACGTTATACGTTATACGTTATACGTCATAGGTTATACGTTATACGTTATACGTTATACGTTATACGTTATACGTTATACGTTATACGTTATACGTTATACGTTATACTTTATACGTTATACGTTATACGTTATGCGTTATACGTTATGCGTTATACGTTATGCGTTATACGTTATACGTTATACGTTATACGTTATACGTTATACGTTATACGTTATACGTTATACGTTATGCGTTATACGTTATACGTTATTTGTTATACGTTATACGTTATACGTTATGCGTTATACGTTATACGTTATACGTTATACGTTATACGTTATACGTTATGCGTTATACGTTATACGTTATTAGTTATACGCTATACGTTATAAGTTATACGTTATACGTTATACGTTATACGTTATACGTTATACATTATACGTTATACGTTATACGTTATACGTTATACGTTATACGTTATACGTTATACGTTATACGTTATACGTTATACGCTATACGTTACATGTTATACGTTATACGTTATACGTTATACGTTATACGCTATACGGTATACGTTATACGTTGTACGTTATACGTTATACGTTATGCGTTATACGTTATACGTTATACGTTATACGTTATACGTTATACGTTATACGTTATGCGTTATACGTTATACGTTATTAGTTATACGTTATACGGTATACGTTATACGTTTGACGTTACATGTTATACATTATACGTTATACGTTATACGATATACGTTATACGTTATACGTTATACGTTATGCGTTATACGTTATACGTTATACGCTATACGTTACATGTTATACGTTATACATTATACGTTATACGTTATACGTTATACGTTATACGTTATACGTTATACGTTATACGTTATACGTCATAGGTTATACGTTATATGTTATACGTTATACGTTATACGTTATACGTTATACGTCATACGTTATACGTTATACGTTATACGTTATACGTTATACGTTATACGTTATACGTTATACTTTATACGTTATACGTTATACGTTATACGTTATACGTTATACGTTATACGTTATACGTTATACGTTATACGTTATACGTTATACGTTATACGTTGTACGTTATACGTTATACGTTATACGTTACAAGTTATACGTTATACGTTATACGTTATACGTCATAGGTTATACGTTATACGTTATACGTTATACGTTATACGTTATACGTTATACGTTATACGATATACGTTATACGTTATACGTTATACGTTATACGTTATACGTTATACGTTATACGTTATACGTTATACGTTATACGTTATACGTTATACGTTATACGTTATACGTTATACGTTATACGTTATACGTTATACGTTATACGTTATACGTTATACGTTATACGTTATACGTTATACGTTATACGTTATACGTTATACGTAATACTTTATACGTTATACGTTATACGTTATACGTTATACGTTATACGTTATACGTTATACGTTATACGTTATACGTTATAGGTTATACGTTATACGTTATACATTATATGTTACAAGTTATACGTTATACGTCATACGTTATACGTTATACGTTATACGTTATACGTTATACGTTGTACGTTATACGTTATACGTTATACGTTATACGTTATACGTTATACGTTATACGTTATACGTTATACGTTATACGTTATACGTTATACATTATACGTTATACGTTATACGTTATACGTTATACGTTATACGTTATACGTTATACGTTATACGTTATACGTTATACGTTATACGTTATACGTTGTACGTTATACGTTATAAGTTGTACGTTATACGATATACGTTATACGTTATACGGTATACGTTATACGTTGTACGTTCCATGTTATACGTTATACGTTATACGTTATACGTTATACGTTATACGTTATACGTTACACGTTATACGTCATAGGTTATACGTTATACGTTATACGTTATACGTTATACGTTATACGTTATACGTTATACGTTATACGTTATACGTTATACGTCATAGGTTATACGTTATACGTTATACGTTATGCGTTATACGTTATGCGTTATACGTTATACGTTATACGTTATACGTTATACGTTATACGTTATACGTTATACGTTATGCGTTATACGTTATACGTTATTAGTTATACGTTATACGGTATACGTTATACGTTGTACGTTACATGTTATACATTATACGTTATACGTTATACGATATATGTTATACGTTATACGTTATACGTTATACGTTATGCTATATACGTTATACGTTATACGTTATACGTTATACGTTATACGTTATACGTTATACGTTATACGTTATACGTTATACGTTATACGTCATAGGTTATACGTTATATGTTATACGTTATACGTTATACGTTATACGTTATACGTTATACGTTATACGTTATACGTTATACGTTATACGTTATACGTATTACGTTATACGTTATACGTTATACTTTATACGTTATACGTTATACGTTATACGTCATAGGTTATACGTTATATGTTATACGTTATACGTTATGCTTTATACGTTATACGTTATACGTTATACGTTATACGTTATACGTTATACGTTATACGTTATACGTTATAGGTTATACGTTATACGTTATACGTTATACGTTACAAGTTATACGTTATACGTCATACGTTATACGTTATACGTTATACGTTATACGTTATACGTTATACGTTATACGTTATACGTTATACGTTATACGTTATACGTTATACGTTATACGTTATACGTTAACGTTATACTTTATACGTTATACGTTATACGTTATACGTCATAGGTTATACGTTATATGTTATACGTTATACGTTATACGTTATACGTTATACGTCATACGTTATACGTTATACGTTATTGGTTATACGTTATACGTTATACGTTATACGTTATACGTTATACGTTATACGTTATACGTTATACGTTATACGTTATACGTTATACGTTATACGTTATACGTTATACGTTATACGTTATACGTTATACGTTATACGTTATACGTCATAGGTTATACGTTATACGTTATACGTTATGCGTTATACGTTATGCGTTATACGTTATACGTTATACGTTATACGTTATACGTTATACGTTATGCGTTATACGTTATACGTTATTAGTTATACGTTATACGGTATACGTTATACGTTGTACGTTACATGTTATACATTATACGTTATACGTTATACGTTATACGTTATACGTTATACGTTATACGTTATACGTTATACGTTATACGTTATACGTTATACGTTATTCGTTATACGTTATACGTTATACGTTATACGTTATACGTTATACGTTATACGTTATACGTTATACTTTATACGTTATACGTTATACGTTATACATTATACGTTATACGTTATACGTTATACGCTATACGTTATAGGTTATACGTCATACGTTATACGTTATATGTTACAAGTTATACGTTATACGTCATACGTTATACGTTATACGTTATACGTTATACGTTATACGTTGTACGTTATACGTTATACGTTATACGTTATACGTTATACGTTATACGTTATACGTTATACGTTATACGTTATACGTTATACATTATACGTTATACGTTATACGTTATACGTTATACGTTATACGTTATACGTTATACGTAATACGTTATACGTTGTACGTTATACGTTATAAGTTGTACGTTATACGATATACGTTATACGTTATACGGTATACGTTATACGTTGTACGTTCCATGTTATACGTTATACGTTATACGTTATACGTTATACGTTATACGTTATACGTTACACGTTATACGTCATAGGTTATACGTTATACGTTATACGTTATACGTTATACGTTATACGTTATACGTTATACGTTATACGTTATACGTTATACGTTATACGTTATACGTTATACGTTATACGTCATAGGTTATACGTTATACGTTATACGTTATGCGTTATACGTTATGCGTTATGCGTTATACGTTATACGTTATACGTTATACGTTATACGTTATACGTTATACGTTATGCGTTATACGTTATACGTTATTAGTTATACGTTATACGGTATACGTTATACGTTGTACGTTACATGTTATACATTATACGTTATACGTTATACGATATATGTTATACGTTATACGTTATACGTTATGCGTTACACGTTATACGTTATACGCTATACGTTACATGTTATACGTTATACATTATACGTTATACGTTATACGTTATACGTTATACGTTATACGTTATACGTTATACGTTATACGTTATACGTCATAGGTTATACGTTATATGTTATACGTTATACGTTATACGTTATAGGTCATACGTTATACGTTATACGTTATACGTTATACGTTATACCTTATACGTTATACGTTATACGTTAAACGTTATACGTTATACGTTATACGTTATAGGTTATACGTTATACGTTATACGTTATACGTTATACGTTATACGTTATACGTTATACTTTATACGTTATACGTTATACGTTATACGTTATACGTTATACGTTATACGTTATACGTTATACGTTATACGTTATACGTTATACGTTATACGTTGTACGTTATACGTTATACGTTATACGTTACAAGTTATACGTTGTACGTTATACGTTATACGTCATAGGTTATACGTTATACGTTATACGTTATACGTTATACGTTATACGTTATACGTTATACGATATACGTTATACGTTATACGTAATACGTTATACGTTATACGTTATACTTTATACGTTATACGTTATACGTTATACGTTATACGTTATACGTTATACGTTATACGTTATACGTTATACGTTATACGTTATACGTTATACGTTATACGTTATATGTTATACGTTATACGTTGTACGTTATACGTTATACGTTATACGTTACAAGTTATACGTTATACGTTATACGTTATACGTCATAGGTTATACGTTATACGTTATACGTTATACGTTATACGTTATACGATATACGTTATACGTTATACGTTATACGTTATACGTAATACGTTATACGCTATACGTTACATGTTATACGTTATACATTATACGTTATACGTTATACGTTATACGTTATACGTTATACGTTATACGTTATACGTTATACGTCATAGGTTATACGTTATACGTTATACGTTATACGTTATACGTTATACGTTATACGTTATACGCTATACGTTATACGTTATACTTTATACGTTATACGTTATACGTTATACGTTATACGTTATGCGTTATACGTTATGCGTTATACGTTATACGTTATACGTTATACGTTATACGATATACGTTATACGTTATGCGTTATACGTTATACGTTATTTGTTATACGCTATACGGTATACGTTATACGTTGTACTTTACATTTTATACATTATACGTTATACGTTATACGATATACGTTATACGTTATACGTTATACGTTATACGTTATACGTTATACGTTATACGTTATACTTTATACGTTATACGTTATACGTTATACGTTATACGTTATGCGTTATACGTTATGCGTTATACGTTATACGTTATACGTTATACGTTATACGTTATACGTTATACGTTATACGTTATACGTTATGCGTTATACGTTATACGTTATTTGTTATACGTTATACGTTATACGTTATACGTTATACGTTATACGTTATACGTTATACGTTATACGTTATACGTTATACGTTATACGTTATACGTTATACGTTATACGTTATACGTTATACGTTATACGTTATCCGTTATACGTTATACGTTATACGTTATACGTTATACGTTATACGTTATACGCTATACGTTACATGCTATACGTTATACATTATACGTTATACGTTATACGTTATACGTTATACGTTATACGTTATACGTTATACGTCATACGTTATACGTTATATGTTATACGTTATACGTTATACGTTATACGTTATACGTCATACGTTATACGTTATACGTTATTGGTTATACGTTATACGTTATACGTTATACGTTATACGTTATACGTTATACGTTATACGTTATACGTTATACGTTATACGTTATACGTTATACGTTATACGTTATACGTTATACGTTATACGTTATACGTTATACGTTATACGTTATACGTTATACGTTATACGTTATACGTTATACGTTATACGTTATACGTTATACGTTATACGTTATACGTTATACGTTATACGTTATACGTTATACGTTATACGTTATACGCTATACCTTATACGTTATACGTTATACGTTATACGTTATACGTTATACGTTATACGATATACGTTATACGTTATACGTTATACGTTGTACGTTATACGTTATAAGTTGTACGTTATACGATATACGTTATACATTATTCTTTATACGTTCTTCGTTACACGTTATACGTTATACGTTATACGTTATACGTTATACGTTATACGTTATACGTTATACGTTATACGTTATACGTTATACGTTATACGTTATACGTTATACGTTATACGTTATACGTTATACGTTATACGTTATACGTTATACGTTATACGTTATACGTTATACGTTATACGTTATACGTTATACGTTATACGTTATACGTTATACGTTATACGTTATACGTTATACGTTTACGTTATACGTTATACGTTATACGTTATACGTTATACGTTATACGTTATACGTTATACGTTATACGTTATACGTTATACGTTATACGTTATACGTTATACGTTATACGTTATACGTTATACGTTATACGTTATACGTTATACGTTGTACGTTATACGTTATAAGTTGTACGTTATACGATATACGTTATACGTTATTCTTTATACGTTCTTCGTTACACGTTATACGTTATACGTTATACGTTTTACGTTATTCGTTATACGTTATACGTTATACGATATACGTTACACGTTATACGTTATACGTTATACGTTATACGTTATACGTTATACGTTATACTTTATACGTTATAGGTGTTACGTTATACGTTATACGTTATACGTTATTCGTAATACGTTATACGTGATACGTTATACGTTGTACGTTATACGTTATACGTTATACGTTATACGTTATAAGCTATACATTATACGTTATACGTTATACATTACATGTTATACGTTATACGTTATGCGTTATACGTTGTACGATATTCGTTATACGTCATACGTTATTAGTTATACGTTATACGGTATTCGTTATACGTTGTACGTTATACGTTATACGTTATACGTTATACGTTATACGTTATACGTTATACGTTATACGTTATACGTTATACATTATGCGTTATACGTTTTACGTTATTCGTTATACGTTATACGTTATACGATATACGTTATACGTTATACGTTATACGTTATACGTTATACGTTATACGTTATACGTTATACGTTATACGTTATACGTTATACGTTATACGTTATACGTTATACGTTATACGTTATACGTTATACGTTATACGCTATACATTATACGTTATACGTTATACGTTATACGTTATACGTTATACGTTATACGTTATACGTTATACGTTATACGTTGTACGTTATACGTTATAAGTTGTACGTTATATGTTATACGATATACGTTGTACGTTATTCTTTATACGTTCTTCGTTACACGTTATACGTTATACGTTATACGTTTTACGTTATTCGTTATACGTTATACGTTATACGATATACGTTACACGTTATACGTTATACGTTATACGTTATACGTTATACGTTATACTTTATACGTTATAGGTGTTACGTTATACGTTATACGTTATACGTTATTCGTAATACGTTATACGTGATACGTTATACGTTGTACGTTATACGTTATACGTTATACGTTATACGTTATACGCTATACGTTATACGTTATACGTTATACATTACATGTTATACGTTATACGTTATGCGTTATACGTTGTACGATATTCGTTATACGTCATACGTTATTAGTTATACGTTATACGGTATTCGTTATACGTTGTACGTTATACGTTATACGTTATACGTTATACGTTATATGTTATACGTTATACGTTATACGTTATACGTTATACATTATGCGTTATACGTTTTACGTTATTCGTTATACGTTATACGTTATACGATATACGTTATACGTTATACGTTATACGTTATACGTTATACGTTATACGTTATACGTTATACGTTATACGTTATACGTTATACGTTATACGTTATACGTTATACGTTATACGTTATACGTTATACGTTATACGTTATACGTTATACGTTATACGTTATACGTTATACGTTATACGCTATACATTATACGTTATACGTTATACATTACATGTTATACGTTATACGTTATGCGTTATACGTTGTACGATATTCGTTATACGTCATACGTTATTAGTTATACGTTATACGGTATACGTTATACGTTGTACGTTATACGTTATACGTTATACGTTATACGTTATATGTTATACGTTATACGCTGTACGTTATACGTGATAAGTTGTACGTTATACGATATACGTTATACGTTATTCTTTATACGTTCTTCGTTACACGTTATACGTTATACGTTATACGTTATACGTTTTACGTTATTCGTTATACGTTATACGTTATACGATATACGTTACACGTTATACGTTATACGTTATACGTTATACGTTATACTTTATACGTTATAGGTGTTACGTTATACGTTATACGTTATACGTTATTCGTAATACGTTATACGTGATACGTTATACGTTGTACGTTATACGTTATACGTTATACGTTATACGCTATACACTATACGTTATACGTTATACATTACATGTTATACGTTATACGTTATGCGTTATACGTTGTACGATATTCGTTATACGTCATACGTTATTAGTTATACGTTATACGGTATACGTTATACGTTTTACGTTATACGTTATACGTTATACGTTATACGTTATACGTTATACGTTATACGTTATACGTTATACGTTATACGTTATACGTTATACGTTATACGTTATACGTTATACGTTATACGTTATACGTTATACGTTATACGTTATACGTTATACGTTATACGTTATACGTTATACGTTATACGTTATACGTTATACGTTATACGTTATACGTTATACGTTATACGTTATACGTTATACGTTATACGTTATACGTTATACGTTATACGTTATACGTTATACGTCACAGGTTATACGTTATATGTTATACGTTATACGTTATACGTTATACGTCATACGTTATACGTTGTACGTTATACGTTATACGTTATACGTTATACGTTATACGTTATGCGTTATACGTTAAACGTTATACGTTATACGTTATACGTTATACGTTATACGTTATACGTTATACGTTATACTTTATACATTATACGTTATACGTTATACGTTATACGTTATGCGTTATACGTTATGCGTTATACGTTATACGTTATACGTTATACGTTATACGTTATACGTTATACGTTATACGTTATACGTTATACGTTATGCGTTATACGTTATACGTTATTTGTTATACGTTATACGTTATACGTTATACGTTATACGTTATACGTTATACGTTATACGTTATACGTTATACGTTATACGTTATACGTTATACGTTATACGTTATACGTTATACGTTATACGTTATACGTTATACGTTATACGTTATACGTTATACGTTATACGTTATACGTTATACGTTATACGTTATACGCTATACGTTACATGCTATACGTTATACATTATACGTTATACGTTATACGTTATACGTTATACGTTATACGTTATACGTTATACGTTATACGTTATACGTTATATGTTATACGTTATACGTTATACGTTATACGTTATACGTCATACGTTATACGTTATACGTTATTGGTTATACGTTATACGTTATACGTTATACGTTATACGTTATACGTTATACGTTATACGTTATACGTTATACGTTATACGTTATACGTTATACGTTATACGTTATACGTTATACGTTATACGTTATACGTTATACGATATACGTTATACGTTATGCGTTATACGTTATACGTTATTTGTTATACGCTATACGGTATACGTTATACGTTGTACTTTACATTTTATACATTATACGTTATACGTTATACGATATACGTTATACGTTATACGTTATACGTTATACGTTATACGTTATACGTTATACGTTATACTTTATACGTTATACGTTATACGTTATACGTTATACGTTATGCGTTATACGTTATGCGTTATACGTTATACGTTATACGTTATACGTTATACGTTATACGTTATACGTTATACGTTATACGTTATGCGTTATACGTTATACGTTATTTGTTATACGTTATACGTTATACGTTATACGTTATACGTTATACGTTATACGTTATACGTTATACGTTATACGTTATACGTTATACGTTATACGTTATACGTTATACGTTATACGTTATACGTTATACGTTATACGTTATACGTTATACGTTATACGTTATACGTTATACGTTATACGTTATACGTTATACGCTATACGTTACATGCTATACGTTATACATTATACGTTATACGTTATACGTTATACGTTATACGTTATACGTTATACGTTATACGTCATACGTTATACGTTATATGTTATACGTTATACGTTATACGTTATACGTTATACGTCATACGTTATACGTTATACGTTATTGGTTATACGTTATACGTTATACGTTATACGTTATACGTTATACGTTATACGTTATACGTTATACGTTATACGTTATACGTTATACGTTATACGTTATACGTTATACGTTATACGTTATACGTTATACGTTATACGTTATACGTTATACGTTATACGTTATACGTTATACGTTATACGTTATACGTTATACGTTATACGTTATACGTTATACGTTATACGTTATACGTTATACGCTATACCTTATACGTTATACGTTATACGTTATACGTTATACGTTATACGTTATACGATATACGTTATACGTTATACGTTATACGTTGTACGTTATACGTTATAAGTTGTACGTTATACGATATACGTTATACATTATTCTTTATACGTTCTTCGTTACACGTTATACGTTATACGTTATACGTTATACGTTATACGTTATACGTTATACGTTATACGTTATACGTTATACGTTATACGTTATACGTTATACGTTATACGTTATACGTTATACGTTATACGTTATACGTTATACGTTATACGTTATACGTTATACGTTATACGTTATACGTTATACGTTATACGTTATACGTTATACGTTATACGTTATACGTTATACGTTATACGTTATACGTTATACGTTATACGTTATACGTTATACGTTATACGTTATACGTTATACGTTATACGTTATACGTTATACGTTATACGTTATACGTTATACGTTATACGTTATACGTTATACGTTATACGTTATACGTTATACGTTATACGTTGTACGTTATACGTTATAAGTTGTACGTTATACGATATACGTTATACGTTATTCTTTATACGTTCTTCGTTACACGTTATACGTTATACGTTATACGTTTTACGTTATTCGTTATACGTTATACGTTATACGATATACGTTACACGTTATACGTTATACGTTATACGTTATACGTTATACGTTATACGTTATACTTTATACGTTATAGGTGTTACGTTATACGTTATACGTTATACGTTATTCGTAATACGTTATACGTGATACGTTATACGTTGTACGTTATACGTTATACGTTATACGTTATACGTTATAAGCTATACATTATACGTTATACGTTATACATTACATGTTATACGTTATACGTTATGCGTTATACGTTGTACGATATTCGTTATACGTCATACGTTATTAGTTATACGTTATACGGTATTCGTTATACGTTGTACGTTATACGTTATACGTTATACGTTATACGTTATACGTTATACGTTATACGTTATACGTTATACGTTATACATTATGCGTTATACGTTTTACGTTATTCGTTATACGTTATACGTTATACGATATACGTTATACGTTATACGTTATACGTTATACGTTATACGTTATACGTTATACGTTATACGTTATACGTTATACGTTATACGTTATACGTTATACGTTATACGTTATACGTTATACGTTATACGCTATACATTATACGTTATACATTATACGTTATACGTTATACGTTATACGTTATACGTTATACGTTATACGTTATACGTTATACGTTATACGTTGTACGTTATACGTTATAAGTTGTACGTTATATGTTATACGATATACGTTGTACGTTATTCTTTATACGTTCTTCGTTACACGTTATACGTTATACGTTATACGTTTTACGTTATTCGTTATACGTTATACGTTATACGATATACGTTACACGTTATACGTTATACGTTATACGTTATACGTTATACGTTATACGTTATACTTTATACGTTATAGGTGTTACGTTATACGTTATACGTTATACGTTATTCGTAATACGTTATACGTGATACGTTATACGTTGTACGTTATACGTTATACGTTATACGTTATACGTTATACGCTATACGTTATAAGTTATACGTTATACATTACATGTTATACGTTATACGTTATGCGTTATACGTTGTACGATATTCGTTATACGTCATACGTTATTAGTTATACGTTATACGGTATTCGTTATACGTTGTACGTTATACGTTATACGTTATACGTTATACGTTATATGTTATACGTTATACGTTATACGTTATACGTTATACATTATGCGTTATACGTTTTACGTTATTCGTTATACGTTATACGTTATACGATATACGTTATACGTTATACGTTATACGTTATACGTTATACGTTATACGTTATACGTTATACGTTATACGTTATACGTTATACGTTATACGTTATACGTTATACGTTATACGTTATACGTTATACGTTATACGTTATACGTTATACGTTATACGTTATACGTTATACGTTATACGCTATACATTATACGTTATACGTTATACATTACATGTTATACGTTATACGTTATGCGTTATACGTTGTACGATATTCGTTATACGTCATACGTTATTAGTTATACGTTATACGGTATACGTTATACGTTGTACGTTATACGTTATACGTTATACGTTATACGTTATATGTTATACGTTATACGCTGTACGTTATACGTGATAAGTTGTACGTTATACGATATACGTTATACGTTATTCTTTATACGTTCTTCGTTACACGTTATACGTTATACGTTATACGTTATACGTTTTACGTTATTCGTTATACGTTATACGTTATACGATATACGTTACACGTTATACGTTATACGTTATACGTTATACGTTATACTTTATACGTTATAGGTGTTACGTTATACGTTATACGTTATACGTTATTCGTAATACGTTATACGTGATACGTTATACGTTGTACGTTATACGTTATACGTTATACGTTATACGCTATACACTATACGTTATACGTTATACATTACATGTTATACGTTATACGTTATGCGTTATACGTTGTACGATATTCGTTATACGTCATACGTTATTAGTTATACGTTATACGGTATACGTTATACGTTTTACGTTATACGTTATACGTTATACGTTATACGTTATACGTTATACGTTATACGTTATACGTTATACGTTATACGTTATACGTTATACGTTATACGTTATACGTTATACGTTATACGTTATACGTTATACGTTATACGTTATACGTTATACGTTATACGTTATACGTTATACGTTATACGTTATACGTTATACGTTATACGTTATACGTTATACGTTATACGTTATACGTTATACGTTATACGTTATACGTTATACGTTATACGTCACAGGTTATACGTTATATGTTATACGTTATACGTTATACGTTATACGTCATACGTTATACGTTGTACGTTATACGTTGTACGTTATACGTTATACGTTATACGTTATACGTTATACGTTATGCGTTATACGTTAAACGTTATACGTTATACGTTATACGTTATACGTTATACGTTATACGTTATACGTTATACGTTATACGTTATACGTTATACGTTATACGTTATACGTTATACGTTATACGTTATACGTTATACGTTATACTTTATACGTTATACGTTATACGTTATACGTTATACGTTATACGTTATACGTTATACGTTATACGTTATACGTTATACGTTATACGTTATACGTTATACGTTATACGTTATACGTTGTACGTTATACGTTATACGTTATACGTTACAAGTTATACGTTATACGTTATACGTTATACGTCATAGGTTATACGTTATACGTTATACGTCATACGTTATACGTTATACGTTATACGTTATACGATATACGTTATACGTTATACGTTATACGTTATACGTTATACGTTATACGTTATACGTTATACGTTATACGTTATACGTTATACGTTATACGTTATACGTTATACGTTATACGTTATACGTTATACGTTATACGTTATACGTTATACGTTATACGTTATACGTTATACCTTATACGTTATACGTTATACGTTATACGTTATACTTTATACGTTATACGTTATACGTTATACGTTATACGTCATAGGTTATACGTTATACGTTATACGTTATACGTTGTACGTTATACGTTATAAGTTGTACGTTATACGATATACGTTATACGTTATTCTTTATACGTTCTTCGTTACACGTTATACGTTATACGTTATACGTTTTACGTTATTCGTTATACGTTATACGTTATACGATATACGTTACACGTTATACGTTATACGTTATACGTTATACGTTATACGTTATACGTTATACGTTATACGTTATACTTTATACGTTATAGGTGTTACGTTATACGTTATACGTTATACGTTATTCGTAATACGTTATACGTGATACGTTATACGTTGTACGTTATACGTTATACGTTATACGTTATACGTTATACGCTATACATTATACGTTATACGTTATACATTACATGTTATACGTTATACGTTATGCGTTATACGTTGTACGATATTCGTTATACGTCATACGTTATTAGTTATACGTTATACGGTATTCGTTATACGTTGTACGTTATACGTTATACGTTATACGTAATACGTTATACGTTATACGTTATACGTTATACGTTATACGTTATACGTTATACGTTATACATTATGCGTTATACGTTTTACGTTATTCGTTATACGTTATACGTTATACGATATACTTTATACGTTATACGTTATACGTTATACGTTATACGTTATACGTTATACGTTATACGTTATACGTTATACGTTATACGTTATACGTTATACGTTATACGTTATACGTTATACGTTATACGTTATACGTTATACACTATACATTATACGTTATACGTTATACATTACATGTTATACGTTATACGTTATGCGTTATACGTTGTACGATATTCGTTATACGTCATACGTTATTAGTTATACGTTATACGGTATACGTTATACGTTGTACGTTATACGTTATACGTTATACGTTATACGTTATACGTTATACGATATACGTTGTACGTTATACGTTATAAGTTGTACGTTATACGATATACGTTATACGTTATTCTTTATACGTTCTTCGTTACACGTTATACGTTATACGTTATACGTTATACGTTTTACGCTATTCGTTATACGTTATACGTTATACGATATACGTTACATGTTATACGTTATACGTTATACGTTATACGTTATACTTTATACGTTATAGGTGTTACGTTATACGTTATACGTTATACGTTATTCGTAATTCGTTATACGTGATACGTTATACGTTGTACGTTATACGTTATACGTTATACGTTATACGTTATACGCTATACATTATACGTTATACGTAATACATTACATGTTATACGTTGTGCGTTATACGTTATAAGTTGTACGTTATACGATATACGTTATACGTTATTCTTTATACGTTCTTCGTTACACGTTATACGTTATACGTTATACGTTATACGTTTTACGTTATTCGTTATACGTTATACGTTATACGATATACGTTACACGTTATACGTTATACGTTATACGTTATACGTTATACTTTATACGTTATAGGTGTTACGTTATACGTTATACGTTATACGTTATTCGTAATACGTTATACGTGATACGTTATACGTTGTACGTTATACGTTATACGTTATACGTTATACGCTATACACTATACGTTATACGTTATACATTACATGTTATACGTTATACGTTATGCGTTATACGTTGTACGATATTCGTTATACGTCATACGTTATTAGTTATACGTTATACGGTATACGTTATACGTTATACGTTGTACGTTATACGTTATACGTTATACGTTATACGTTATACGTTATACGTTATACGTTATACGTTATACGTTATACGTTATACGTTATACGTTATACGTTATACGTTATACGTTATACGTCATACGTTATACGTTATACGTTATACGTTATACGTTGTACGTTATACGTTATACGTTATACGTTACAAGTTATACGTTATACGTTATACGTTATACGTTATACGTCATACGTTATACGTCATACGTTATACGTTATACGTTATACGTTATACGTTATACGTTATACGTTAAACGTTATACGTTATACGTTATACGTTATACGTTATACGTTATACGTTATACGTTATACGTTATACGTTATACGTTATACGTTATACGTTATACGTTATACGTTATACGTTATACGTTATACGTTATACGTTATACGTTATACTTTATACGTTATACGTTATACGTTATACGTTATACGTTATACGTTATACGTTATACGTTATACGTTATACGTTATACGTTATACGTTATACGTTATACGTTATACGTTGTACGTTATACGTTATACGTTATACGTTATACGTTATACGTCATAGGTTATACGTTATACGTTATACGTCATACGTTATACGTTATACGTTATACGTTATACGATATACGTTATACGTTATACGTTATACGTTATACTTTATACGTTATACGTTATACGTTATACGTTATACGTCATAGGTTATACGTTATATGTTATACGTTATACGTTATACGTTATACGTTATACGTCATACGTTATACGTTATACGTTATTGGTTATACGTTATACGTTATACGTTATACGTTATACGTTATACGTTATACGTTATACGTTATACGTTATACGTTATACGTTATACGTTATACGTTATACGTTATACGTTATACGTTATACGTTATACGTTATACGTTATACGTTATACTTTATACGTTATACGTTATACGTTATACGTTATACGTTATACGTTATACGTTATACGTTATACGTTATAGGTTATACGTTATACGTTATACGTTATACGTTACAAGTTATACGTTATACGTCATACGTTATACGTTATACGTCACAGGTTATACGTTATATGTTATACGTTATACGTTATACGTCACAGGTTATACGTTATATGTTATACGTTATACGTCATACGTTATACGTTATACGTTATACGTTATACGTTATACGTTATCCGTTATACGTTATACGTTAAACGTTATACGTTATACGTTATACGTTATACGTTATACGTTATACG